>NC_053022.1:337600187-337668025 GCF_003073215.2 Triticum urartu
GAATACATAGACAAACACAGTGTCACTAGTTTGCCTCTACTTGACTAGCTTGTTGAATCAATGATGGTTATGTTTCCTAACCATAGACATGAGTTGTCATTTGATTAACGGGATCACATCATTAGAGAATGATGTGATTGACTTGACCCATCCGTTAGCTTAGCACGATGATCGTTTAGTTTGTTGCTATTGCTTTCTCCATAACTTATACATGTTCCTATGACTATGAGATCATGCAACTCCCGAATACCGGAGGAACACTTTGTGTGCTACCAAATGTCACAATGTAACTGGGTGATTATAAAGGTGCTCTACAGGTGTCACCGATGGTTTTTGTTGAGTTGGCATAGATCGAGATTAGGATTTGTCACTCCGATTGTCGGAGAGGTATCTCTGGGCCCTCTCAGTAGTGTACATCACTATAAGCCTTGCAAGCAATGTAGCTAATGAGTTAGTTACAGGATGTAGCATTACGGAACGAGTAAAGAGACTTGCCGGTAACGAGATTGAACTAGGTATTGAGATACCGACGATCAAATCTCGGGCAAGTAACATACCGATGACAAAGGGAACAGTGTATATCGTTATGCGGTTTGACCGATAAAGACCTTCGTAGAATATGTAGGAACCAATATGAGCATCCAGGTTCCGCTATTGGTTATTGACCGGAGACGTGTATCGGTCATGTCTACATAGTTCTCGAACCCGTAGGGTCCACACGCTTAACGTTCGGTGACGATCGTTATTATGAGTTTATGTGTTTTGATGTACCGAAGGTAGTTTGGAGTCCCGGATGTGATCACGGACATGACGAGGAGTCTCGAAATGGTCGAGACATAAAGATTGATATATTGGATGGCTATATTCAGCCACCAGAAGTGTCCCGAGTGATTTCGGAGAAAACCGAAGTACCGAAGGGTTACCGGAACCCCCCGGGAGAACTAATGGGCCACATGGGCCTTAGTGGAGAGAGAGAGGGCCGGCCAGGGCAGGCCGCGCGCCCCCTCCCCCTCTGGTCCGAATTGGACTAGGGAAGGGGGGCGGCGCCCCCCTTTCCTTCTCCCTCTCCTCCTTCCTCTCCCCTCCTAGTAGGAGTAGGAAAGGGGAGTCCTACTCCTACTAGGAGGAGGACTCCTCCTCTCCTTGGCGCGCCCCTAGGCCGGCCGACCTCCCTCCTTGCTCCTTTATATACGGGGCAGGGGGCACCCTAGAACACACAAGTTGATTGTTTCCAGCCGTGTGCGGTGCCCCCCTCCACCATAATCCACCTCGCTCATATCGTAGCGGTGCTTAGGTGAAGCTCTGTTCCGGTAGCATCATCATCACCATCATCACGCCGTCATGCTGACGAAGCTCTCCCTCGACACTCTACTGGACCGTGAGTTCGTGGGACGTCCCGAACGTGTGAAGATCACGGAGGTGCCGTACCTTCGGTGCTAGGATCGGTCGATCGTGAAGATGTATGACTACATCAACCGCGTTGTCATAACGCTTCCGCTTACGGTCTACGAGGGTACATGGACAACTCTCTTCCCTCTCATTGCTATGCATCACCATGATCTTGCGTGTGCGTAGGAATTTTTTGGAAATTACTGCGTTCCCCAATAGTGGCATCCAAGCCAGGTTTATGCGTAGATGTTATATGCACGAGTAGAACACAAAGGAGTTGTGGGCGTGGGTATATACATATTGCTTGCCGTCACTAGTTGATTCTTGATTCAGCGGTATTGTTGGATGAAGCGGCTCAGACCGACATTACGCGTACGCTTACGCGAGACTGGTTCTACCGACGTGCTTCGCACACAGGTGGCTAGTGGGTGTCTGTTTCTCCAACTTTAGTTGAATCGGATTCAATGAACAGGGTTCTTTTTGAAGATCAAAAAGCAATCACTATACCGCGTTGTGGTTTTCGATGCGTAGGTAAGAACGGTTCTTGCTAAGCCCGTAACAGCCACGTAAAACTTGCAACAACAAAGTAGAGGACGTCTAACTTGTTTTTGCAGGGCATGTTGTGATGTGATATGGTCAAGACATGATGCTAAATTTTATTGTATGAGATGATCATGTTTTGTAACACAGTTATCGGCAACTGGCAGGAGCCATATGGTTGTCGCTTTATTGTATGAAATGCAATCGCCATGTAATTGCTTTACTTTATCACTAAGCGGCAGCGATAGTCATAGAAGCAATAGTTGGTAAGACGACGACGATGCTTCGATGGAGATCAAGGTGTCAAGCCGGTGACGATGGTGATCATGACGGTGCTTTGGAGATGGAGATCAAAGGCACAAGATGATGATGGCCATATCATATCACTTATATTGATTGCATGTGATGTTTATCCTTTATGCATCTTATTTTGCTTAGTTTCGACAGTAGCACTATAAGATGATCTCTCACTAAATTTCAAGGTATAAGTGTTCTCCCTGAGTATGCACCATTGCTACAGTTCGTCGTGCTGAGACACCATGTGATGATCGGGTGTGATAAGCTCTACATTCACATACAACGGGTGCAAGCCAGTTTTGCACACGCGGAATACTCGGGTTAAACTTGACGAGCCTAGCATATGCAGATATGGCCTCGGAACACTGAGACCGAAAGGTCGAGCATGAATCATATAGTAGATATGATCAACATAGTGATGTTCACCATTGAAAACTACTCCATCTCATGTGATGATTAGACATGGTTTAGTTGATATGGATCACGTGATCACTTAGATGATTAGAGAGATGTCTGTCTAAGTGGGAGTTCTTAAGTAATTTGATTAATTGAACTTTACTTTATCATGAACTTAGTACCTGATAGTATTTTGCATATCTATGTTGTAGATCAATTGCTCGCGTATAGCTTCCCCATTTTATTTATGATATGTTCCTAGAGAAAACTAAGTTGAAAGATGATAGTATCAATGATGCGGATTGGATCCGTGATCTGAGGATTATCCTCATTGCTGCACAGGAAAATTATGTCCTAGATGCACCATGAAGTGACAGAACTATTGCAGGAGCAAATGCAGTCGTTATGAACGTTTGACAAAGCTCGGTACGATGACTACTTAATAGTTTAGTGCACCATGCTTTACGGCTTAGAACCGGGACTTCAAAAATGTTTTGAATGCCACGGAGCATATAAGATGTTCTAAGAGTTGAAATTGGTATTTCATACTCATGCCCGTGTCGAGAGGTATGAGACCTCTGACAGTACTTTGCCTATAAGATGGAGGAGAATATCTCAACCAGTGAGCATGTGCTCAGATTGTCTGGGTACTACAATTGCTTGAATCAAGTGGGAGTTAATCTTCTAGATAAGATAGTAATTGACAAAGTTCTCTAGTCGCTATCACCAAGTTACTAGAACTTAGTGATGAACTATAATATGCAAGGGATGACGAAAGTAATTCCCAAGCTCTTCGCGATGCTGAAATCGACGAAGGTAGAAATCAAGAAATAGCATCAAGTGTTGATGGTTAACAAGACCACTAGTTTCAAGAAAAGGGCAAAGGGAAAGAAAGAGGAACTTCAAAGAAGAATAGTAAGCAAGTTGCTGCTCCCATGAAGAAGCCCAAAGCTAGACCCAAGCCTAGAACTGAGTGCTTCTACTGCAAAGGAAATGGTCACTGGAAGTGGAACTGCCCTAGATACTTGGCGGATAAGAAGGATGGCAAAGTGAACAAAAGTATATTTGATATACATGTTATTGATGTGTACTTTACTAGTGTTTATAGCAACCCCTCAGTATTTGATACAGGTTCAGTTGCTAAGAGTAGTAACTCGAAACGGGAGTTGCAAAATAAACAGAGACTAGTTAAGGGCGAGGTGATGATGTGAGTTGGAAGTGATTCCAAGGTTGATAAGATCACCATCGCACACTCCCTTTACCTCCGGGATTAGTGTTGAACCTAAAATAAATGTTATTTGGTGTTTGCGTTGAGCATAATATGATTGGATCATGTTTATTGCAATACGGTTATTCATTTAAGTCAAAGAATAATTGTTATTCTGTTTACATGAATAAAACCTTCTGTGGTCATACACCCAAGGTGAATGGTAATCTTGATAGTAGTGATACACATGTTCATAGTATTGAAGCCAAAATATATAAGTTTAATGATGATAGTGCAACTTATTTGTGTCACTGCCGTTTAGGTCATATTGGTGTAAAGCACATGAAGAAACTCCATGCTGATGGACTTTTGGAATTACTTGATTATGAATCACTTGATGCTTGCGAACCATGCCTCATGGGCAAGATGACTAAGACTCCGTTCTCCGGAACAATGGAGCGAGCAACAGGCTTGTTGGAAATAATACATACTGATGTATGCGGTCCGATGAGTGTTGATGCTCGCGGCGGGTATCGTTATTTTCTTACCTTCACTGATGATTTGAGCAGATATGGGTATATCTATTTTATGGAACATAAGTCTGAAACATTTGAAAATTTCAAAGAATTTCAGAGTGAAGTGGAAAATCATCGTAACAAGAAAATTAAGTTTCTACGATCTGATCGTGAAGGTGAATATTTGAGTTACGAGTTTGGTCTTCATTTGAAACAATGCAGAATAATTTCGCAACTCACGCCACCAGGAACACCACAGCGTAATGGTGTGTCCGAACGTCGTAACCGCACTTTATTAGATATGGTGCGATCTATGATGTCTCTTACTGATCTACCTCTATCGTTTTGGGGTTATCCTTTAGAGACGGCTACATTCACGTTAAATAGGGCACCATCGAAATCCGTCGAGATGACACCTTATGAACTGTGGTTTGGCAAGAAACCCAAGTTGTTGTTTCTTAAAGTTTGGGGATGCGATGCTTATGTGAAAAAGCTTCAACCTGATAAGCTCGAACCCAAATCGGAGAAATGTGTCTTCATAGGATACCCAAAGGAGACTGTTGGGTACACCTTCTATCACAGATCCAAAGGCAAGCTAATCGTTGCTAAGAATGGATCCTTTCTAGAGAAGGAGTTTCTCTCGAAAGAAGTGAGTGGGAGAAAGTAGAACTTGATGAGGTAACTTGTACCTGTTATTGGAAAGTAGTTCATCACTGAAGTCAGTTCCAGTGATTCCTACACCAGCAAGTGAGGAAGCTAATGATGATGATCATGAAACTTCTGATCAAGTTACTACCGAACCACGTAGGTCAACCAGAGTAAGATCCGCACCAGAGTGGTACGGCAATCCTGTTCTGGAAGTCATGTTACTTGACCATGACGAACCTACGAACCATGAGGAAGCGATGATGAGCCCAGATTCCACAAAATGGCCCGAGGCCATGAAATCTGAGATGGGATCCATGTATGAGAACAAAGTGTGGACTTTGGTTGACTTGCCCGATGATCGGCATGCCATAGAGAATAAATGGATTTTCAAGAAGAAGACTGACGCTGACGGTAATGTTACTATCTACAAAGCTTGACTTGTTGCAAAAGGTTTTCGACAAGTTCAAGGAGTTGACTACGATGAGACCTTCTCACCCGTAGAGATGCTTAACTCCGTCTGAATTATGTTAGCAATTGCCGCATTTTATGATTATGAAATTTGGCAAATGGATGTCAAAACTGCATTCCTTAATGGATATCTTAAAGAAGAGTTGTATATGATGCAACCAGAAGGTTTTGTCGATCCAAAAGGTGCTAACAAAGTGTGCAAGCTCCAGCGATCCATTTATGGACTGGTGCAAGCCTCTCAGAGTTGGAATATACACATTGATAGTGTGATCAAAGCATATGGTTTCATACAGACTTTTGGAGAAGCCTGTATTTACAAGAAAGTGAGTGGGAGCTCCGTAGCATTTCTGATATTATATGTAGATTACATATTGTTGATCGGAAATGATACTGAATTTCTGAATAGCATAAAAGGATACTTGAATAAGAATTTTTCAATGAAAGAACTCGGTGAAGCTGCTTATATATTGGGCATCAAGATCTATAGAGATAGATCAAGATGCCTAATTGGACTTTCACAAAGTACATACCTTAATAAAGTTTTGAAGAAGTTCAAAATGGATCATGCAAAGAAAGGGTTCTTGCCTGTATTACAAGGTGTGAAGTTGAGTCAGACTCAATGCCCGACCACTGCAGAAGATAGAGAGAAAATGAAAGGTGTTCCCTATGCTTTAGCCATAGACTCTATCACGTATGCAATGCTGTGTACCAGACCTGATGTGTGCCTTGCTATCAGTTTAGTAGGGAGGTACCAAAGTAATCCAGGAGTGGATCACTGGACAGCGGTCAAGAATATCCTGAAATACCTTAAAAGGACTAAGGATATGTTTCTCGTATATGGAGGTGACAAAGAGCTCGTCGTAAACGGTTACTTCGATGCAAGCTTTGACACTGATCCGGATGACTCTAAGTCACAAACCGGATACGTGTTTTTATTAAATGGTGGAGTTGTTAGTTGGTGCAGTTCCAAGCAGAGCGTCGTGGCGGGATCTACGTGTGGAATGGAATACATAGCTGCTTCAGAAGCAGCAAATGAAGGAGTCTGGATGAAGGAGTTCATATCCGATCTAGGTGTCATACCTAGTGCATTGGGTCCAATGAAAATCTTCTGTGACAATACCGGTGCAATTTCCTTGGCAAAGGAATCCAGATTTCACAAGAGAACCAGGCACATCAAGAGACACTTCAATTCCATCCGCGATCAAGTCAAGGAGGGAGACATAGAGATTTGCAAGATACATACGGATTTGAATGTTGCAGACCCATAGACTAAGCCTCTCTCACAAGCAAAACATGATCAGCACCAAGACTCCATCGGTGTTAGAATCATTACAATGTAATCTAGATTATTGACTCTAGTGCAAGTGGGAGGCTGAAGGAAATATGCCCTAGAGGCAATAATAAAGTTGTTATTTATATTTCCTTTATATCATGATAAATGTTTATTATTCATGCTAGAATTGTATTAACCGGAAACTTAGTACATGTGTGAATACATAGACAAACAGGGTGTCACTAGTTTGCCTCTACTTGACTAGCTCGTTGAATCAATGATGGTTATGTTTCCTAACAATAGACATGAGTTGTCATTTGATTAACGGGATCACATTATTAGAGAATGATGTGATTGACTTGATCCATCCATTAGCTTAGCACGATGATCGTTTAGTTTGTTGCTATTGCTTTCTCCATAACTTATACATGTTCCTATGACTATGAGATCATGCAACTCCCAAATACCAGAGGAACACTTTGTGTGCTACCAAATGTCACAACGTAACTGGGTGATTATGAAGGTGCTCTACAGGTGTCTCCGATGGTGTTTGTTAAGTTGGCATAGATCGAGATTAGGATTTGTCACTCCGATTGTCGGAGAGGTATCTCTGGGCCCTCTCGGTAATGTACATCACTATAAACCTTGCAAGCAATGTAGCTAATGCGTTAGTTACATGATGTAGCATTACGGAACGAGTAACGAGACTTGTGGGTAACGATATTGAACTAGGTATTGAGATACCGATGATCGAATCTCGGGCAAGTAACATACCGATGACAAAGGGAACAACATATATCGTTATGCGGTTTAACCGATAAAGATCTTCGTAGAATATGTAGGAACCAATATGAGCATCCAAGTTCCGCTATTTGTTATTGACCGGAGACGTGTCTCAGTCATGTCTACATAGTTCTCGAACCCGTAGGGTCCGCACGCTTAACGTTCGGTGATGATCGGTATTATGAGTTTATATGTTTTGATGTACCGAAGGTAGTTGAGAGTCCCGGATGTGATCACAGACATGATGAGGAGTCTCAAAATGGTCAAGACATAAAGATTGATATATTCGACGGCTATATTCGGACACCGGAAGTGTTCCGGGTGATTTCAGAGAAAACCGGAGTACCGGAGGGTTACCGGAACCCCCCGGGAGAACTAATGGGCCACATGGGCCTTAGTGGAGAGAGAGGGCTGGCCAGGGTAGGCCGCGCGCCCCCTCCCCCTCTGGTCCGAATTGGACTAGGGAAGGGGGGCGGCGCCCCCCTTTCCTTCTCCCTCTCCTCCTTCCTTTCCCCCTCCTAGTAGGAGTAGGAAAGGGGGGTCATACTCCTACTAGGATGAGGACTCCTCCTCTCCTTGGCACACCCCTAGGCCAGCCGGCCTCCCCCTTGCTCCTTTATATACCGGGCAGGGGGCACCCTAGAACACACAAGTTGATTTTTTCTAGCCGTGTGCGGTGCCCCCTCCACCATAATCCACCTCAGTCATATCGTAGCGGTGCTTAGGCGAAGCCCTGTTTCGGTAGCATCATCACCGTCATCACGCCGTCGTGCTGACGAAGCTCTCCCTCGACACTCTACTGGATCGTGAGTTCGTGGGATGTCACCCAGCCGAACATGTGAAGATCGCGGAGGTGCCGTACCTTCGGTGCTAGGATCGGTCGATCGTGAAGACGTATGACTACATCAACCGCGTTGTCATAACGCTTCCGCTTACGGTCTACGAGGGTACATGGACAACTCTCTTCCCTCTCGTTGCTATGCATCACCATGATCTTGCGTTTGCGTAGGAATTTTTTTGAAATTACTGCGTTCCCCAACATAAGGAGCATTTTACAATACCATTCCTACACACTCAGGTTCCTGAACTCCTCTAGAACATCAAACAGAGCAATCCATTCATGTAGAGAGTCAACTTGCCTCTTTAAATTTAACAGTCCCTTGGACCATATCTTGATGGCTTTTCTCAAATTTTTAAAGTTGGCATTAATTTTCTTAGCAGCATCAGTAAATGCAACACGTATGTTCCAAGCAGCAGTCACTACATCTTTGAAAAGCTGTGCTGAAGCCAGAAGTTTTCAAACCTGAACATATTTGACTTGGGAATAGAGGTCCCAATTTTGATCATGCAAGGTAAGTGTCACGGAAAGAAGTCACCCAGGCTGCTGAGGTAAAGAACCAATCAAGTTTTTCCAGGAGAGGGTATTGTTGCATGTTGGACCATTTGAATTGTCTTCCCTGCAGTGGAAGTTCCACCAACCCAAGATTGCTAATGGCCTCATTAAAAAGAAGCATCTCATTCACATCACCTCATGGTTTATTTCTGTCTGAGGGATTTCTGATGAAATTGAAGTCACCCGTGATGATCTAATCTACATCACTGGGCATATGAATGTTAGCAAACCAGTTGATAAATTCAACTTTATCCTCATGTGCACAAGGACCATAAATATTGGTCAAAATCCAACTCTGATCAGATGGATTACTGGAAAATTGTATGGGAAGGGAAAACCTATTTTGAAATATCAATCCCCCCTCAAAGAGAGAACCATTCTAAATGACAATTAATCTTCCAGAAGCCCGAATGGAAGTCGGGTACTTGAATTTGTTTAGTCTAGTAGGGCAAAATTTCCTTGGGTAGTTCTGGTCAAAATGCTCTCTTTTAGTTTCTTGCAGGCAGACAATAGCAACAATAGTTTCTTCAATCTTTTGTTTAAGGGCATCCCATTTTTCCTAGGCATTTAAACCTCTGACATTCTAGTTTTACATTCATTTAAGCAATATCAAGGGGTATTACCAACAAGCAAGAGTCACATCTTGTTTGACAATAATTCATAGCAGGAAAGGAAACTTGGTTCTAGATACAAGCAGTGTTGACAGATTTCATACAAACCACACAGTTTTTCCAAATACTAGTACCCAAGTCTGCCCAAACCATAGGACCTACATAGTAGCTGATGTGACGCCCCTGACTGAATCGTGCACTAATCATACATGCAAATGCGCACGGTCAAGATCAAAGACTCACGGGAAGACATCACAACACAACTATAGACACAAATTTAAACATAAAGCTTTATATTACAAGCCAGCGCCACGAAGGCTCGAATACATAAGTCAGCGAAAGCAACAATATATGAGCACATACATAAGTAAATAAGTCTGCCTTAAGAAGGCTAGTAAAACAACGACATCTGGATCGAAAAGGCATAGGTCTCCTGTCTGGGGGTCTGCTATCTACTCCTGGTCGTCGACGGTCTCACGTAGTAGTAGGCTCCGTTGGGGTAGTAGTAGTCGTCAACGGGATCAACTGTCTCTTGGGCTCCGTCATCTGATCACAACAATCGTGTAGAGGGTAAAAAGGTAGCAAAGCAACAATGAGTATGATACGTCTCCAATGTATCTATATTTTTTGATTGTTCCATGCTATTATATTATCTGTTTTGGATGTTTTATATGCATTAATATGCTATTTTATATGATTTTTAGGACTAACCTATTAACCTAGAGCCTAGTGCCAGTTTCTGTTTTTTCCTTGTTTTAGATTTCCACAGAAAAGGAATACCAAACGGAGTCCAAACGGAATAAAACTTTCGTGATGATTTTTCTTGGACCAGTAGACACCCAGGAGACTTGGAGTGCAAGTTAGAAGAGCCACGAGGCGGCCGCAAGGGTGGAGGGCGCACCCCCGACCTTGTGGGCCCCTTGGTGGAGTGCCACTTTATGGTTAACGAAGGTATTGTCTTGGGGCATAAAATCTCCGAAAGAGGTATTAAAGTTGATAAAGCTAAAGTTGATCCAATTGAATAATTTTGCATCCTAAAGATATCAAAGGTATAAGAAGTTTCCTTGGTCATGCTGGTTTCTATAGGAGATTTATTAAAGACTTCTCTAAAATTTCTAGGTCTCTCACTAATCTTTTGCAAAAAGACGTTCCATTTATTTTTTATGATGATTGTGTAGAAGCATTTGAAATACTTAAGAAAGCCTTAATTTCTGCACCTATTGTTCAACCACCTATTGGAACCTACCATTCGAAATTATGTGTGATGCTAGTGATTATGCCGTTGGTGCTGTTCTAGGACAAAGAGTTGATAAGAAATTAAATGTTATCCATTATGCTAGTAAAACTCTAGACATTGCTCAAAGAAATTATGCTACTACTTGATACGTCCATTTTGCATCATGCTTTTATGTTGATATTTAATGCATTATGGGCTGTTATTGCACGTTATATCACAATACTTATGCCTATTCTCTCTTATTTTATAAGGTTTACTTGAAGAGGGAGAATACCGGCAGCTGGAATTCTGGACTGGAAAAGGAGCAAATATTAGAGACCTATTTTGCACAACTCAGAAGTCCTGAAACTTTGTGGAGCATGTTTTTGGAATATAAAAAAATATTGGGCGAATAAAGTACTAGAGGGGGGCCACCAGCCAACCACAAGGGCAGAGGGCGCGCCCCCCGACCTTGTGGGTCCCCTAGCAGGCCTCCGGTGCCCACCTTTGGCTATATGGTGTGTTTTGACCTGGAAAAAAAATCAGAAGGAGGCTTTCAGGACGAAGCACCGCCGTCTTGAAGCGGAACCTGGGCAGAACCAATCTAGGGCTCCGGTGAAGCTGTTTTGCCAGGGAAACATCCCTCCGGGAGGGGAAAATCGTCGCCATCGTCATCACCATCGATCCTCTCATCGAGAGGGGGTCAATCTCCATCAACATCTTTACCAGCACCATCTCCTCTCAAACCCTAGTTCATCTCTTGTATTCCATCTTGGTCCCAAAACCTCAGATTAGTACCTGTGGGTTGCTAGTAGTGTTGATTACTCCTTGTAGTTGATGCTAGTTGGTTTATCCGGTGGAAGATTATATTTTCATATCCTTAATGATAATTAATACTCCTCTGATTATGATTATGAATATGCTTTGTGAGTAGTTACATTTGTTCCTGAGGACATGGGAGAAGTCTTGTTATAAGTAATCATGTGAATTTGGTATTCGTTCGATATTTTGATGAGATGTATGTTATCTCTCCTCTAGTGGTGTCATGTAAACGTCGACTACATGACACTTCAACATTATTTGGGCCTAGGGGAAGGCATTGGGAAGTAATAAGTAGATGATGGGTTGCTAGAGTGACAGAACCTTAAACCCTAGTTTATGTGTTGCTTCGTAAGGGGCTGATTTGGATCCATATGTTTCCTGCTATGGTTAGGTTTACCTTAATACTTCTTTCGTAGTTGCGGATGCTTGCGAGAGGGGTTAATCATAAGTGGGAGGCTTGTCCAAGGAAGGGCAGCACCCAAGCACCGGTCCACCCACATATCAAATTATCAAAGTAATGAACGCAAATCATATGAGCATGATGAAAACCAACTTGACAACAATTCCCATGTGTCCTCGAGAGCACTTTACTTTATATAAGAGTTTTTCCAGGCTTGTCCTTTGCTACAAAAAGGATTGGGCCAGCTTGTTGTACCTTATTTACTTTAGTTACTGGTTACTCGTTACGGTTTGTCTTATCACAAAACTATCTGTTACCGATAATTTCAGTGCTTGCAGAGAATACCTTGCTGAAAACCGATTGTCATTTCCTTCTGCTCCTCGTTGGGTTCGACATTCTTACTTATCAAAAGGACTACGATAGATCCCCTGTACTTTTGGGTCATCAAGACTCTTTTCTGGTGCCGTTGCCGGGGAGTGAAGCACCTTTGGTAAGTGGAATTTGGTAAGGAAACATTTATATAGTGTGCTGAAATTTACTGTCACTTGTTGCTATGGAAAATAATCCTTTGATGGGTTTGTTCGGGGTATCTCCACCTCGACCGGAACCACAATTAGCTACTCCTCAACCTACTGCACCTAATAAAATATTTATTAGAAATTCCTTGGGTATGATAGAGAAACTGCTAGCTAATCCTTATGCAGGAGATGGAACATTACATCCCGATATGCACCTAATCTATGTGGATGAAGTTTGTGGATTATTTAAGCCTGCAGGTATGCCCAACGATGTTGTCAAGAAGAAGGTCTTCCCTTTATCTTTGAGGGGAGATGCATCGACATGGTATATGCTATGTGATGATATGAGGTCTTGGAATTACAAACAATTGAAATTGGAATTTCATCATAAGTTTTATCCTATGCATCTGGTTCATCATGATCGGAATTATATATATAATTTTTGGCCTTGTGAAGGAGAAAGTATCGCTCAAGCTTGGGGGAGGCTTAAGTCAATGTTATATTCATGCCCCAATCATGATCTCTCAAGATAAATTAATATTCAAAAAAATTATGCTCGGCTTTCTCATAATGATCGATCCATGCTCGATACTTCTTGTACTGGTTCCTATATGAAGAAGGATATTGAATTCAAATGGGATTTATTGGAAAGAATTAAATGCAACTCTGAAGATTGGGAACTCGAGGAAAGTAAAGAGTCAGGTATAAACCTTAAGTTTGATTGTGTGAAATCTTTTATGGATACCAATGCTTTTCGTGATTTTAGCACTAAATATGGACTTGACTCTGAGATAGTAGCTTCTTTTTGTGAATCTTTTGCTACTCATGTTGATCTCCCTAAGGAGAAGTGGTTTAAATATCATCCTCCCATCGAAGTTAAAGTATTTGAACTTATTAAAGTTGAAGAAGAAACTATTACCTATAATGTTGATCCTATTGTTCCTACTGCTTATATTGAGAAACCACCTTTCGCTGTTAGAATAAAGGATCATGCTAAAACTTCAACTGTGGTTTGTAAGAGTTATACTAAAACACCTACACCCTCTGAACAAATTAAAGTTGAACCTAGTATTGCTATGGTTAAAGATCTCTTGGTTGATAATATTGATGGGCATGTTATTTATTTCTATGATGAAGCTGCTAGAATTGCTAAACCTGATACTAAAGATAAACATAGACCTGTTGTTGGCATGCCTTTTGTTTCTGTTAAAATAGGAGATCATTGTTATCATGGCTTATGTGATGTGGGTGCTAGTGTGAGTGCAATTCCTTATACCTTATATAAAGAAATCATGAATGATATTGCGCCTGTTGAGATAGAAGATATTGATGTTACTATTAAGCTTGCTAAGATAGAATGCAAAAACGATATTGTTACTGTTGGTTTAGGGGATATGTCTCATGATTTTAATTTCTCTAAATTCCATAGACAATCCCATGGTAAAGAATTGCCTAGTAAGTATGAAATAATAGTCTTGCTTCTATTGTCGTGCCTTCTGCTGACCCTTTAGAACAATATTTACTAGACCATGAAAATGATATGTTTATGAATGAAAGAAGGGAAATAGATGAAGTATTATTTAATCAAGGACCTATTTTGAAACACAATTTGCTTGTTGAAATCCTTGGGGATCCTCCTCCACCTAAGGGTGATCCCGTGTTTGAGCTTAAACAATTACCTGTGTTGGGGATATAACTATCAGTTAAGACCCGCCCAGGAGGGGCCGGGTCAGCCCCAATGCCGGGTTACAAAGGGAGCCCATTAAACATTAAGATGATAGTTTATCAAATCTTACAGAAAGCCTAAAAGGCCTAGAGGCGGCTTAAAGGCCCAAATATTGTAAACCGCCGTATGTAAGGAAAGACTTGTAAAGAAAGGCATGTAAAAGAAGTCACCGAGCCGGACACGATTTATGAGCCGGCCGGGACTCTGTAGGCCACCAGGCGTCAACCCGCGTATATAAGGGGACGACCCGGTGGCGGCTTAGGGCAAGAAAGAAGAGATCGATAACCAAGCCGGCGAGTTAGCCTCTTGGTGATCGAAACCCCAGCAATACCAAACACAACTAGACGTAGGCTTTTACCTTCATCGTAAGGGGCCGAACTAGTATAAAACCTCGCATGTCCTTTGTCCCGATTAATCCCTTTAAGCTTCCTAGTTGCGATGGCCCTACGACTAAGTCCTTCCACTAGGACATCTGCCGTGACAATTCCACGACAATTGGCGCCCACCGTGGGGCCAACACATGGTGGATTTGAGTTCTTGAAGGGCAACTTCGAAGGGCTCAAGGGATACACTATGGGCCGGATGACCAAGAGTCGTCGCGGCAAGCTCTACATCGACGATGAAGGCTGGGGCCCCAAGGCCGGCTCAATTGAGTACGGGTACCGGGTCCCCTTCGGCGGAATTCATGTCTTCATCGGCCGGATCGGCGAGTCAGGCCCTGAGCCGGATATCCACACCAACCTCATCGAGACGGCTTAGTGCGCGAGGACCACCCGTGTTCAATCTGTCGTGAAGCATGCTTTCGTAGGCTGCGTCCACAGCGGTGAATACTCTGAAGGATCGGTGGAAGGCGCTGAGACGGCCATCTGTTCTGACGCTACATCATCAACAGGTGAGACAGACTCTTTGTATCAGCTGCAGGATGGTATGCTCGGGGGTTGTTCCGATGGCAGCAGTACTCCGGACCCCCTTGAGCCACCAAATTGGGTCGGCGTCTTCATGGAAGGAACACAGCCTGGACAGAACTCCACAATAGCAGCAGCAACAGCCACCAGGTCGGCTGCCGTCGGGTCAGGAGACCCGCACGCCCCCCGGCTCAGATTCTGATGGACCTCATGGATAAACTGACGACCCCGTTGACTGCCATGGTAGAACCAGCGAATCAAGCTCAGCATGATGCAGAGGTGGCACGTATACGTGAGGAGATGGTACAAGCCAAGGAAAACTTAGCAGCAGAGGAGGTCAGGATGGCCGCGGAGCGGGCGGCTTTGGACACACGTGCTCAGCAGCTTCAGGCGAAGACTTTCCGGCTCTCGGTGGACCTGAACGCGTCGAACGAGGTCATGAGGAGAAGGCACCAGAAAACTCAGTCACGTCTACCTCTGACACTCGATCCTAGGAACCTTTTTCATACACCCGAGGCCGGGGCAAGTAACCCGCCGGAGGCAAATCGGATCATCACGCCCGGAGCACCAGTTCATCCGCGCACCATGGAACCATCTTGTATACACACCGCTCCGCCTCTTTATGTGCCAACACCGCCGGGTCACTTCTCCAATCCCCTGGAAAACCTCATTGCAGATTCGGCCCATTTGGTGGCTCTCCCAATGGAAGGTGACTCTCCGGCAGCGATCGAAACACGAAGAGTGAGAGAACTTCTTCAAACGGCTTTGGCACAGCAGGATGCATACTCTTACAGTCGAGATACGATCCATTCAACCCCTCGCCCAAGTCGGAGCCCAAGCTACAGTAGGCATATGGATTCAGCTGACATGTCAAGCAATGTTCAACGCCACAACCGGCCGCACAGGCATGAGCCGGGACAGGCAGGAGCCCTTAATTTGGCGGATCAAGAAAGGATCCGACAAGAGGCTGAGCGAGCGGTTCAATTGGCAGCAGAGCAGGCGGCTCACCAGACTTTTCCGATTTATCCAGCAACCTCGGTTGAGGCAGGAGTGGCCACGATAACCGGAGGTGTCCCTTGCCTGGTGCCTACCATACGTAATGAGCGTTTGCCGAAGGACTTCAAGGGGGCTCGTAAGGTGCCTAATTACACGGCCGACTTGCAGCCTGGGGCCTGGATTGAGAGTTATGAGATGGCTATGGAGTTGTTGGAGGTCAGCAACGCAACAATGGCTAAGTATTTAACTATGATGTTGGATGGAACAGCTCGTACTTGGCTGAAGGGGTTGCCACCCAATTCTATCGGCTCATGGGCGGAGTTGAAGGCCCGGTTCATCCAGAACTTCAAGGACACGTGTAAACAGCCTATGTCGATTGTAGACCTGACTAATTGTAAACAAGAGGATGGTGAGTCCACAACCCATTGGGTACGCCGGGTCAAGGAGATAATACGTTCGTTTGATAAGATGGATGCCGGCTCAGCAGTCTTGATGTTGGAGAAAAAATGCCGTTTTGAACCTCTGAAGTAGAAGTTGGGGCGGCTCAAGCGTGACTGCAATGACATGGGCCAGTTGATGGCGGCTCTCGTCAAGTATGCTGATTCTGATAGTACCAAAGACCCGATGTCTGACGAAGAAAAGACAACGAAGGGAAAGAAGAACGGCAACGGCAAGGGTTACCAGCATAACCCGGCAAATCAAGGAGGTAATAAATGTAAGGCTGATGAATTTGTCGCTAATACCAATGCGCAGGGCGGCAATCAACGATGCAAGGGCATGCAACCCCCTCGGTCGGGCGTGTCAGGTCCTACCCTTGAGCAGCTATTGAATGAACCTTGTCCAAGACACGGCACCCGGGAGAAGCCAGCCACCCACTTGTGGAAGGATTGTACAATCATGAAGGCGTTTAAACATTAAAATGCATTCGACGGAGGTCACGGCCCAGGCGGCGGTTCAGGTGGGGGCGGTTTTCATGGCCCGGGCGCCGGATTAGGTGGAGGAGGATTCCACGGTCAGGGCCACCCTGGTAACCAAGGAGGATATAATCCACAATCCGGCCAAAGTAATCAGCAGCAGTAGTCCGGCTATCGGAGCAACCCGAAACAGCTGAATAGTGGGTAATACCATGTATTCACCACTAGTTTATGTAAGAGGGACCAGAAGCTTCACAAGAGGGCCGTCAATGTCGTTGAGCCGGTGATTCCACGTTACTTACGTTGGTCAGAGCAGCCTATTGTGTGGAGTAGAGAGGATCACCCACCCCGGGTTGATAATCCGGGTCACTTGGCCTTGGTAGTGGCGCCTCAGGTTGGTGGATATAAATTCACTAAGGAACTCATGGATGGAGGCAGCATCATCAACATCCTCTACTATGAGACGTTCCCTCGGATGGGGTTGACTGATAAGAGTCTTAAGAAATCCAACACTGTTTTTCATGGTGTGGTACCTGGCAAGTCGACATACCCAGTTGGTAAGATTGAACTGGAAGTAGCCTTTGGGGATGAGTATGACTCCAGAGCAGAAAAATTAACCTTTGAGGTGGTTAAGATAAAAAGCCCATATCATGCTCTATTTGGACGGCCGGATTATGCCAAGTTCATGGCTCGGCCGTGTTATGTGTATTTGCAGCTCAAGATGCCGGGTTATAAGGGCACCATTACAGTACATGGAAGCCGAAAAATAGCCTTGGAATGTGAAGAAGGTGATGCTGCCTATGTTGAGTCTGTTTGTGCAACAGAGGAGTTAAAGTTTTATAAGGATCATGTTGACCCGGCAGACATGATGTCTTTGAAGAAACCAACCACGGAGCATGAGCCGGTGTTGAAGTTCAAATTAGCTGATGATACCAAGATGGTTGACTTTGTGCCTGGCGACTCATCCAAGCAGTTTATCATCAGTGCAAACTTGGATCCGAAATAGGAAAGCGCGCTCATCGAGTTCATCCGTGAGAACCGGGATATCTTTGCATGGAAACCTTCCGACATGCCGGGTGTCCCGAGGGAACTCGCTGAGCACACTCTCAATATTGATCCAAAGTTCAAACCTATTAGACAGTTTCTCCGACGGTTCAATGAAGAAAGGCGTAAGGCCATTGGAGAGGAGGTGGCCCGGCTCTTGGCGGCCGGGTTCATTGTGGAAGTCTTTCACCCAGAGTGGTTAGCCAACCCGGTGCTTGTACTAAAAAAGAACGGCACCCGGCGTATGTGTGTGGATTACACCGATTTAAACAAGGCTTGTCCGGCTGACCCTTTTGCCCTCCCCCGTATTGATCAGATCATCGATGCTACGGCGGGTTGCGCACGTTTGAGTTTCTTGGATGCTTATTCCGGTTATCATCAGATCAAGATGGCAGTCAAATATCAGGAGAAGACAGCTTTTATCACCCCGTTTGGAGCTTTCTGCTATGTGTCTATGCCTTTTGGGCTTAAGAGTGCCCAGGCGACTTACCAACGGTGTGTGCAGAATTGTCTTCACAATCAGATTGGGCGTAACGTTCATGCTTATGTGGATGATATAGTGGTAAAATCCAGGAAGGAGGAAACCTTGGTCACAGATCAGAAAGAGACCTTCGATAACCTCCGGGTCTACAAAATGATGCTTAACCCGGCTAAGTGTGTTTTTGGAGTCCCGGCCGGCAAGCTTTTGGGTTTTTTGGTGTCCAACCGAGGTATTGAAGCTAACCCGGAGAAGATTAAGGCAATCACATCCCTGGCCAAACCAACATGCATCAATGACGTTCAACGACTGGCGGGTCGTGTTGCTGCTTTGAGCCGGTTCATAAGCCGGTTAGGGGAGAAGGCGATGCCTTTGTATCAAATGATGAAGAAAACGGATGATTTTGTTTGGAGCGATGCTGCAAACTCTGCTTTTGAGGATCTGAAGACACAGCTTGTTGAGCCGCCGGTCCTTGCTGCTCCAGTTGAGAAAGAGCCGCTGTTGTTATACGTAGCCGCCAACTCATGAGCTGTTAGTGTGGCAATTGTGGTGGAGCGCAAGGAGGTTGGCAAGGAACATCCGGTTCAACGGCGGATTTACTACGTCAGTGAGGCGTTAATTGAATCCAAACAACGATATCCACATTGGCAGAAGCTCGTGTATGGGGTGTTCATGGTGAGCCGGAAGCTTAAACATTATTTTCAGGGTCACCCAAACACTATGGTTAGCTCTTCTCCTTTGGGAGACATCATTCAAAACAGAGAAGCCACTGGACGAGTTGCCAAGTGGGCCATTGAGCTTGGGTCTCATGGGTTAAAGTATGTACCGCGTACTGCGATTAACTCTCAAGCACTGGTTGATTTTATTAATGACTGGACAGAGATGCAGATGCCAGAAGAGAAACCAGACAACACATATTGGACTATTCACTTTGATGGGTCCAGACAACTGGAAGGCTCGGGGGCTGGAGTTGTTTTAACCTCCCCTCGAGGTGACAAATTTTGCTATGTGTTGCGACTGATGTTTCCTTGCACTAACAACGCATCGGAATATGAAGCCTTGCTCCATGGTCTTCGAATGGCCAAAGAGATGAGCTTGAGCCGGGTCCGGTGTCTTGGCGACTCAGATTTAGTGGCTCAACAGGTATCGGGCAAGTGGGATTCCAAAGATCCTCTCATGGCGGCTTATCGCCGTGAAGTTGATGCTGTTGCAGGGCATTTTAAAGGTTATCAGGTGGGGCACATTGACCGTATAAAGAACGAAGCGGCTGATGCTTTAAGCCGGTTGGGATCTCAGCGTAAACCGGTGCCACCTAACACCTTTTTGGATGTTTTGCATAACCCGTCTGTTAAGTTACCCACAGAAGAAGATCTCGCCGTTCCTGACCCGGAGGCGCAGTTGGTGGCGGCTCTTCATGTCATCCCAGATTGGACAGTGCCGTTCTTGGCTTACATGACCCGAGGAGAGTTGCCAGCGGATGAGACCCTGGCTCGACAGATAACCCGGCAGTCTAAGTCAATGACGATTTCTGATGGAGAACTATACCATCGCAGCATCTCTGGAGCGTTTCAGTGATGTGTTTCCCCTGAAGAAGGCCAAGAAATACTTCGTGAGATCCATGAAGGCGATTGTGGTCATCACGTCGGGTCAAAATCTCTGGTGGCCAAAGCTTTTCGTCACGTTTTTTACTGGTTGACGACTCACGTTGATGCAGAGGATCTGGTGAGTAGATGTGATGCATGTCAAAAATTCGCACGACGAGCACACGTGCCGGCTCAAGAGCTCCAGATGATTCCAATCACTTGGCCGTTTGCGGTTTGGGGGCTTGACATGGTTGGACCTTTCAAAAGGTCTAAGGATAAAAAGACACATCTTTTAGTGGCAGTTGATAAATTCACAAAGTGGGTTGAGGCAGAGCCGGTGAGTAAGTGTGATGCGGCCACGACGGCTCAGTTCATGAAAAAGGTGATCTTCCGTTTTGGTTTTCCACATAGCACTATCACTGATAATGGCACTAATCTATCCCAAGGGGCTATGGAGGAATTTTGTCAACGTGAGCATATTTGGCTTGATGTTTCTTCTCTAGCTCATCCTCAATCCAATGGTCAAGCTGAGAGAGCAAATCAGGAAACCTTAAAAGGTCTCAAGCCCCGGCTCATGGTTCCCTTGCAACGAACACCGGGTTGTTGGGTAGAGGAATTACCCTCGGTGCTCTGGAGTATTAACACCACACCTAACATGTCTACAGGGTACACACCTTTCTTCATGCTGTATGGAGCAGAAGCAGTGTTGCCTAGTGACATCCGTCATGACTCACCCCGTGTGGCGGCTTATGTTGAAGCTAATAATGAACAAGCCAGACAGGATGCACTGGACCTGTTAGATGAGGAAAGAGACTTAGCAGCAGCTCGATTAGCAATTTATCAACAGGACCTGCGCCGTTATCACAGCCGCCGGGTTAAGTCCAGGACTTTTCAAGAAGGCGACCTAGTGCTCTGGCTCATCCAGGATTTGTCTGATGCACACAAATTATCCCCACCTTGGGAAGGACCCTTTGTGGTTAGCAAGAACTTAAACAACGGGTCATATTACCTCATTGATGTTCGAGAGCACAAAGACTCACGTAAGTCGGAAGAGGAGACCCGCCGGCCGTGGAATATTGCTCAACTTTGGCCATACTACATCTGAGCCACTGGCTCTCATCATGTACATACGTTGATGTTATATATATCATGATAAGTAATAAAGCAGGACCATCGGTCTCTTTTTTCTTTTCAGAAAGATTACACATCTTCATTATTTTTTACTATTATTTTCAAAATTACTATTAAGGAGTTGATCATATTTGAATCAGGTTTAACTTTTTTTGGTCCGGCTTATGATCGTATTCGAATCTAGCTGCAACTCTCATGGTCACTTGGGGGCTTCATGTTCAAACATAGGTCGTATTTGAACCAAAGAGAACATAGCTGTCGTAACCCTTCTGATCGGCTCAAAGCCAAACTCACTAGGGAGCTTCTTGATCGTATCCGAATCATAGCTTAACCCCTTTTGCGTCCGACTTGGATCGTATTCGAAACAGGGTCGTTAAAAACCTCTTAAGGTCACTTGGGGGCTTCCTGTTCAAACATAGGTCGTATTCGAACCAAAGAGAACATAGATGTCGGTACCCTCTTGATCGGCGCAACGCCAAAGCCACTGGGGGCTATATGGTCGTATTCGAACCTTAGCTTAACCCCTTTGGTCCGGTTTACTGATCATATTCGAATCAGGAACCCCCAATCTTTAGTCACAAGCCTAATGTTGTTTATCACCGGTTATTTGTCTTATTGGTTTGTTTTGATATCTCAATTTCAAAATAAATCAATCATGGTATTTTCACCAGCTTGACTATATGACAACAAGCCGCCAGGGCATGATCATCATCAGGTATTCAGAAGCATTGACTTCTCGCAAAGACTTGATTATCAACCTCATCGCCCGGGTCATATAAACCGGTGGTCCGAAGGTCAAAAGATACAGGATCAGAGTTCAAGTATTGCAGGGACAACCATAAATATGATGCATATATTAATATCAGAGAGCACAAAGTAACACACGGTGTCTTATGCATGATGGCATAGGCAGAATATGAAGTGTTTTCAACAACTAATCTATTATAAGACTTTCATAAGCCCATGAAGATGGTCATCACTCCTCCCTCGCCGGTTCACCACCCTCTGCTGATTGAAAGTTTAGCTTTGACCAATCAAAACCGTTCACGGCAACAAATTCTGCTTCTTCATCAATCAGCCCGGCCGGATCAACTTCCGGAGCAAATGTGTTTTCACGAACAGGCGGGATTAAGTCGGTTACTTTATAGGAGGGAGTAACCATCTTCTTATTATCCAAGTCAAAACCTGGCTGATATTTATCGATATTCGTTTCATCCCCAAGAATGGTGGCCTGAGGTCGCACCTCCCTCACGCAAGCAACGAAGTCGTCCTGTTCAAATAGTGACCCGTCTTCCTTTACCATGGGGTACCCTCTGGCTATATCAGCCGGGTTTAGATCTGGCAGCCAAGCCTTGGAGCGGCTCAGGGCAGTCAAAGCTCCAGCTCTGGCACATGAGCGCTTGACCTCTTGGAACCTGGCAGGCAAAATTGGCAGCTTCTTTAAAACATTGCTGAGCCGGTTGGGTCCTTGATTGGCAGGAGAGATTGCGGTGAGTGCTCGTTGTGCTCCAATGTATAACTGCTCTACCAAGGTATAGACCGCCTTCAGCTTAATCATGTGGTCCTGACTCAGATTCTTGCTTCGAGGGCCTGCATATGTTTTGAACACAAAGGGTCAGCTAGCGGCTTGAAGTCCGGATCAAAAGAAGGTAACAAGTCAGTACAGATGGCTTACCAAAGATGGCGGACACCATTTGTGACACCCTGTTCTTTAAACCGGCCAGCTCTGTCGTAGCCTCTTCATGGGCTGCTTCAGCCCTCTCGGCACGTTGTGTCAGAAGCGTTTTTTCTTCAGCCCAGGTTTTCTTCTCGGCAGTAAAGCTGGCTTTTAATTTTTCCGTCTCAGAGAGACTCACTTGCAGTTTGGAGTTAGCAGCCTTGATCTCTGCCTCCTGACCCGCCAGCTGGGCCTTGGCGTCAGTCAATTGCGAGCTCAGTTCAGATAAAGCATTCTGTAAAACATACCTAGATAAGTCAAGATTTCAGTTAAAGTTCAAAAGTCAAGATTCAAGTCTCAAATACTTTGCGTTGCCAAACTACTTGACACTTGGGGGCTAATGTATGCCAAAACAATATCTTATGACTCTACAAACATACTTTAAGTCCCAAGCACTTTACAAAGTAACAGCACTTGGCACTTGGGGGCTAATGTATGCTATTCAACAAGTTTCTCAAGGTTAATCCGGATTACAAAGTTCTTTTTATACGGTACAAGACAATTATCAAAATTTAAAGTACCGGCTCATTTATGATCAAATGAACCGGCCCTTAGGGACTACAGGTGAAGTTTTGTTCTATTTTATTGAACTCAAGAACAGTTTCAAAGATAAAAGTCTTAGCATATATCATAAAGTCTAAAGATCATCCTGGTTCTCTCATAATTTGAAGACTTGGGGGCTGGTGGAATATAAGTAAGCCGGAAGAACATACCTCGTATTTCAGCTACAACTGCTTGACCATTTCGATCTCTGAGTCGCGACTGGAGTGCACATGGCTGAGATAGCCGGATAAAATGTCATTGGCGTTAAGATGGTCATAATGTGAAACATAAAAGCGCACTTTATGTCTCTCCAATGCCTCCTGTTTCGCCGTGTGACGAGCCAACACGGTGGGGTTCCCCAGCTCAACAAAGCGGCTCCCGGTGATCAAAACGTCTTGCGCAGACGGTGATAGCGGGTTGGCTGAGCTTGATGGTCCAGTTGCGGAAGGATTCACGATGGTATCATCAAACGACAGCTCAGGATGATTTACTTCTGCATTGACTGGCGGGTCTTCTGGAATTTCAATTGATGGAGGAGAAGGTGGCCTTGCCGGTTCAGATGCAAGAACTGGCGGGTCTTCCACCGGCCTAGTCACCTTGGCCTTCTTAGACTTAGCTTGGCCACTAAGTGAAATATTATAGGACTGTCAGCATAAAGAGACAATTTGAAAAACACAGAAAACAAAGGATTTTTCCTTACCCAGGGGCAGTCTTGAAGGTCGGAAATTGGATCTGAGACGAGTCGCCAGACGACCGAGACACCTCCTGCAAAGATAAAACAAAGTAAGTAATGCAAGGGAAGAGATCCATTAATAGAAAGTCAAAGACAAAGAAATAAACCTCATTCTGGCGTTTTTGAGGAGTTTGTTGAAGAATAGCAGGCGGTTCGTCTTCAGTCCGGGCTTGACGGCGGCTCTCATGTTGCTGCTTTTTCAAAAGAAAGTGAGGGTCCAGATAAGCCAAAGGGTGTGAAAACCTTACTTTCCGGGTTACGACTCGAAGTTTCTGTCTTGGCAAATGGGCTGAGTCGGAGGAAATAGTTACCTCTTATTCCATGGCCTGACTGGCCCCAGTGTCATCCTGGAAATGAACAGTGTTAATAAGATTATTAAAAGGTTGGACAAGGGAGTCAAGGTCTACCTCCGACTCAGAAGTATCATCAAGTTTCATCATGTCTTCAGCGGTGCTCTTCTTCTTCTTTTTCGACCTCCGGGTCGTTTTCTTGGCAGTTATGGTGGAGACTCTTGCCTTCTTGGCGGCTTCGTGGTCATATTTAACTTTCCAGAAATCAGATTTGGCCTGCAAACAGGTAAAAACAAGATGAAATGTCAGGCAAGCGTTAAATAAATACAGCTGGGAAAAATACAAAGGAGATAGATTAGAGTTTCCTTACTTCTGGCGCCGGGTTAAGCTTGCAGAAAGGGTTTAACCCGACGGTACTGCAGTCTTCGTATTTTCCGTTCACCAGAAGGGTTGACATTGAAACAATATCTTCTTCCACCAATTGAACGGAGCTGTGATGAAGAGAGTCATCTGGGCCTCCACCATACTCGTACATCAACTTTGATCGATGGCTTAGAGGAATAACCCGCCATGAGATCCAGCAGCGGGTCAGGTCAACTCCAGTCAAGCCGTTCCCTAATAAGGCGTTAATCCTTTTTATGGAGTGGATCAGCTTCCTGCGTTCGACAGTCGTAAGCTTGTCAGGGAGCGCGAATTTGGAGTCAAGACGCTCGGTGCAATAACCCGGCAGTGGTTTCTTGTTTGCTGGTGAAGTATCTTGACAGTAGAACCAAGTCTGGTTCCAATCTTTGGGATGACTCGGTAAGACTATGAGGGGGAAGACAGCGCCCTGCCAACGCTGAATAGAGATGCCTCTAAGCTCCAAGCTGAGGCCGTTGGTGCACTCGTTCTGCTAGTTCAGGTAAAAATATTCTCTAAACAGTTCCACGGTTGGCTCTTCCTGAAGGTATACTTCAGAGAGTACTTGGAAGTTGCAGATGCTAGATATGGAATTGGGCCCGATGTCTTGAGGGTGAAGTTTGAAAAAATGGAGGACATCTCTAAAGAACTTTGAGCCGGGCGGTGAAAAGCCACGGTTCATGTGGTCAGTAAAAACAATTACTTCACCATTTTGTGGATTGGACCGTTCTTCGTCCGGGTCAGGGGCACAGTAAGACATGACGTCTTTTCCTGGCAAAAATCCTATGGAAAAGAACTCCTTCAAACGTTCCTCAGTTACGGCTGAGGGAACCCAGTTGCAGATGGTCGGTGCTTTGGACGGCATGATGTCCAAAAACGAGCTGAAAGAAAGGCAACATGCCGGTTCAATTCAATGGTGAAATTAACAGTTAAATGATGATAATACAGGGGAGTAATGGCGGCTTAGTTAAGGGCTAATGTAATATAAGGAAAAGTAAGCCGGCACAGTAAGCCGCCATGACTACAAATATTTGAGAAAGCAAATTCGGCTAAGTGTTGAGACAAACAAGTTTCCTAATTGCTTGGTATTATTCCAGATAAAATGGCTATTCAAAATGGAAAAAATTCTAGACCTAAAAAGTTTAGCGCAGATGAGTCTATGAGTCCTAATGAGGTCTTTGAACCAGAGAAAAAGATCTGTGGGTATCAAGAGTAGGCACAAAACCACTACTGCACAAGCATATATATCTTTTTGGATCAAGAAGAGGCCTGCGGTGGAAGAACTACGAAGAACTGTGATGAACTATGAAGAACACGCAGAAGCCTGGAAACCCTAATGCGGATCTGAGAAGCGAAAAGGAGAACACTTACAACCACAGATCTTCTGCGGAGGTCGCCGCCGTTATCTAGACCGATTCGGGTTGATGCAGCGGCCAAGGTCGACGGAGGTGGAGGAGAAGCGCGACGACGGCGAAGCTCGAGCAGTAGGAGGGTTGCGAGAGGAAGAAGTCGGAGAGAGATAAGAATGAGGAAGGCCGGGGTGTGCCTATTTATAAGGGAAAAGGTGAACAGACGGGCACGAAAATCGAGGAAGAGCCGAATAATGGTTATCTAACTAGATGGACGCCTCGATTCTCGGAAGGCATTAAAGATGAAGATCCGTTGGGAGATGATGTCATAAAAGCTTTTTGCGTTTTCAAGAGATGACGTCATGGCGGGTTACAAAAACTTCTGCGAGAATAAAAAGATGGATTTTATCTAAGTGTTGAAGATTGACAAAGAACAAAGTTCAAAGTCAACCTGGGGCCTAATGTTGGGGATATAACTATCAGTTAAGACCCGCCCAGGAGGGGCCGGGTCAGCCCCAATGGCGGGTTACAAAGGGAGCCCATTAAACATTAAGATGATAGTTTATCAAATCTTACAGAAAGCCTAAAAGGCCTAGAGGCGGCTTAAAGGCCCAAATATTGTAAACCGCCGTATGTAAGGAAAGACTTGTAAAGAAAGGTTGTAAAAGAAGTCACCAAGCCGGACACGATTTATGAGCCGACCGGGACTCTGTAGGCCACCAGGCGTCAACCCGTGTATATAAGGGGGCGACCCGGTGGCGGCTTAGGGCAAGAAAGAAGAGATCGATAACCAAGCCGGCGAGTTAGCCTCTTGGTGATCGAAACCCCAGCAATACCAAACACAACTAGACGTAGGCTTTTACCTTCATCGTAAGGGGCCGAACTAGTATAAAACCTCTCGTGTCCTTTGTCCCGATTAACCCCTTTAAGCTTCCTAGTTACGATGGCCCTACGACTAAGTCCTTCCACTAGGACATCTGCCGTGACAATTCCACGACAACCTGATACTCTGAAATATGCTTATCTTGATGAAAAGAAGATATATCCTATTATTATTAGTGCTAACCTTTCAGAGTACGAAGAAAATAAATTATTGAAAACTCTAAAGAAGCACTATGCCGCTATTGGATATACTCTTGATGATCATAAGGGCCTTAGTCCCACTCTTTGTCAGCACAAAATAAAGTTGGAGAAAGATGCTAAACTAGTTGTTGATCACCAACAATGGTTAAATCCTAAGATGAAAGAAGTGGTAAGAAATGAAATACTAAAGCTTCTGGATGCAGGTATAATTTATCCTATTTCTGATAGTCAATGGGTAAGTCATGTTCATTGTGTCCCTAAGAAGGGAGGTATTACTGTTGTTCCTAATGATAAGAATGAATTGATTCCTCAAAGAATTGTTACAGTTTATAGAATGGTAATTGATTTCCGCAAATTAAATAAAGCTACTAGAAAAGATCATTACCCTCTAACTTTTATTGATCAAATGCTAGAAAGATTATCCAAGCATACACATTTTTTCTTTCTAGATGGTTATTTTAGTTTATATCAAATACATGTGTCAAAAGATGATCAAGAGAAAACCACTTTTACTTGCCTGTTCGGTACCTTTGCTTATAGACGTATGCCTTTTGGTTTATGCAATGCACCTGCTACCTTTCAAAGATGTATGATTGCTATATTCTCTGATTTTTGTGAAAAGATTGTTGAGGTTTTCATGGATGATTTCTCCGTTTACGGAACTTCTTTTGATGATTGCTTAAGCAACCTTGATCAAGTTTTGTAGAGATGTGAAGAAACTAATCTTGTCTTGAATTGGGAGAAGTGCCACTTTATGGTTAATGAAGGTATTTCTTGGGGCATAAAATTTCTGAAAGAGGTATTGAAGTTGATAAAGCTAAAGTAGATGCTATTGAAAAGATGTCGTGTCCTAAAGATATCAAAGGTTGTAAAATCCCAAAATTTCAATTTGGAATGTTATACATAGGTCATCATATTGCATATCATATTTTATTGCATTTTATTTTGCGATCCTCGAAATTCTAAGCAACTCAAGGACCCACGGAGAGAGTCGGGGATTTCACTGTTTCATATTTGAATTTTCCCAAATATCGAAAACAAGGATCAGTTTGATTTTAATTATTTTTCTCTCCGAAAATATTTCATATTAAAATATATGAGAGGAGATAATATGACTTCTCCAAAATAATTGAATATTGGAGGAAAAATGTTAAAATCAAATAGATTATTTTATTTGGATTTTATCGCTATTTTATTTTAATTAGAAAAAAATGCATTTTTCAAAGTTGCATTTTTAGGCCAAGAAAATGTTCACTTTGTTCTAAATATTCTATTTAGACGGTGGATTTTTTTTGGTATTTTTAGATTTTTAGTTTATTTTCTAGGATTTTTTCGGCGAAATATGTTTAAAAAAAAGTCAAACCGGCCTAACGGGCCGTAACCGATCCGAACTCCAGCCGGGGGCAGGCTTTATAAGCCGGCCGCCCGAGGCCCCGCCCACTAGCCGCCACCGCCCCGCCCGAACCCTAACCCTAGCCGCCGCCCCGCTCGCGCCGCCGCCAGCTGCCGCCGCCGACCGCCGCCGCCGTCGTCGCCGGAGTTTCGCCGGAGTTGCCGTGTTTTTTTTCGGTTTTTAAGTAAACCCTAGATTTAGATCTAGATTCTTTTTTTTAGTTTCTCCGGTTTAATTTATTAGATCGGTTTTTCATCGTTTTGTTTATTTAGCGGACGTTCGTCTGTACGTTCGTTTTAACGAACGTTGTTCATCGGTTAGGTTCAAACAGCAAACGTTCGTTCGTTAGTCTTTTTTTCCAGCCAGGGACCTATCCACGATTATTTTTATCACAGATTAGCCCCTAATCTTCAAACGCCCGCCGTTTCTTAACCGTTTGTCCAAATCCAGTGAAACCAACACCAAAATCTTCATCTTGAAACCCTCTTTCTGTTTAATAAACTTGAACAAGGTTTTGACAATTTTAAAATTTGGTTTCAAGCAGATTTTTTTTGAAGTTCTTTTGACCGTAGTTTCAGTTCTGTAGCTCTGATTCGATTGATTCTTTTTGCAGATCGAATCTCTTCAGTTGATTTTTTAGATTCGATTTTCTTACTCGTTATTTACCCGTGCATATATGCTTGAGTGCTTATGTATGCTATTATTTGTTTGCGCTAGAATTCCCGGAGTACGCAGCGTGCTACTACGAGTCACTAGGTTTTGCGGATCATCAGCAAGGCAAGTAACACTTTGATCATATCCCTTTTACCCAGTTTTTATGCATTAGTTTCAATCCTCAAACATTGCATGAGTAGGATCTCTTAACTTGTGGGTTTGGGAAGTAGATGATGAGGTAGAACCTATTGCCCTTTTTATTATCAAACCCTGGGAGTTACTTCTACGTCACACTACTTATTGCCATGCTATGCTCGTAGACGTGGATTGGGTTTGAGAGTATCCATGACAGATGTGAGATTATTAGTGGTTTACTTAAGGTGGCCACTTAAACACACATCTGGGTGGATTGGTTGCAGGCACCTGGGGATATACTAGTGCTGTCCTTTTTGGTTCGCCACCTAGGCTCAAAGGGACCATAATATTATTCATGCTGGAAACTTCCGTGTGCAGCCACAAGCTATTATGGGCTCTAGCATAGTTGAGTAAGTTGTGGGAAACCTTTCCATGATGGGCTAGCAGATGTAGGGGATTTTAGGTGTACCGGCCTATATATCGGTTAAGGGGACCTCTTCGGAAAGACTGTGTCTCGGTCATCCGTTTCTCAAACATCATGCAGTGGGAGAAATACAACGGAGGAGATCGAGTCTTGTGGGGAAAAGTGCAAAAACCTCTGCAGAGTGTACAAACTAATCATGGTTAGCCATGTCCCCGGTTATGGACATCTTGAGTGTCTGGTTCTTGGATTATCATGTGGACCTCATCACTCTAAATTAATTTGCTGGGATGTTAATAACTTTTAATTGGGATTGAGATGGGGTTACCATTCTCAATGTTTTTCAACCAACTTTGTAGTTAAATAAAATATATTCCTTTCTTGTAGGAAAAATTGGCTTTTCGCAAAAACATTATAACCATAGAGCCTCCACCAGCCATATATGCATGTAGTGATATCATTTACTTGTTCATTGCTCTATTGTGTTATCTTGCCAGCATATTCCATGTGCTGATCCGTTTCGGGCTGCAACATATCATGTTGTAGACATTTCAGACGAAGATTAAGGTGCGCTAGGTCGTTTGTCGTGCACTCAGCTGTGCCATTAGAGTTGATGGACTCACTTATCTTCCAAGCCTTCTGCTGTTATCTTACTTAGATGGCCTTAAGCCATATTTATTGTAATAAGTTCTCTTTTGAGACATTCGAGGTAATAAGTGTGTGATTGCTACTCTGTTATAAATCCTTCAAGTACTGTGTGTGTCAGCATTACCGATCCAGGGATGACACTTATGCACAGAGATTTGACCGTTTGAGGTGGATCTCTACAAGATGGTATCAGAGCACACGCTGAATGTAGGACACGACCACTAAGATGAGCCATAGGTCACTCTTCTCTACTCATTTCTGACTCCTCTCCATTTTCTACTCTATAGGATGGCGGACACGAGGAATAAGTTTACATAGCTGGATGAAGACACACCGTTTGGACGACACTTGAAGGAAGTCACCAGGTACCCGAACATTGGAATACCAAGCTTCATCGGGACCTACATCGCCACACTACCAGAAGAGGAGCGTTGGATGATTCGAGTTCAAGTTCCAGGAAGGACATTCACGCCAGTAACTGAGCCCATAGAGTTTTCCTTTGATGCACCAACCTGGAGTCGAGGCAAGAGCATGGCAGCCCACATTGCTATGGGACGCATCAGCGAAGTTTATCACAAGGAGCTTAAGGACACTATCTACCAGATATGTGGGCACCGAGATGAGCAATGGGAGATGATCAGCACCAGGAAGGACAGGTCCATTGCAGCCTTCATCTAGGAGTTAAATCATCACATTCATCGCCAGGAGAACCAGATGTGCGCAAGCATGATAGATCTGAAGAAGTTGATGACTAGGAACATGGAGCTGGAAGAGGAACTCAAGTCTACACCCGGCGGATATGAGGAGGAAATCACCATACTAGTGGAGATGAATGACGACTTGACAAGGAAGCTAGGAGTATTCATGGGAGACCCTGCGCCAGGAGGAGATGATGACCACCCCAAGGACTACATCATCATCGACGACACCGACTCCGACCCTAGTGATGATGATTATGAAGACGAAGCTGGAGCAGATATCATGGAGTCTTCTACCGATCAAAATTTCTAGTAGACCACCATATTATTAGTAGTATTCTCCCATATATATATTAGTAGTCCGAGCACTGTAACGATAGTTAGATCGATTGTATGCCCTTGCTTGATATTGTTTTGGAGTGATATTGATTGTGTTTGTCTCATGTGCATACGGGTAGTGCTTTCTCATTAGACCTCATTCTATTCTAATCTCTCCCCTCTAAACCCATCAGATGCCTTCGAGACGTGACCCCAGATTTTCCTTCCCACCGGAGCTCACTCAGTTGATCCAGCAGCAGAATACACTGATGTAGTTGCTAGTTTAGAATCAGGGCAACAACAACAACAACAATAACAACCCACCGCCACCACCTCCAGTTGACAACTTAGCCCATTTTCTAAGGTTACAACAACCGATGTTTTCCAGTAGCACCGAGCCCATAGTTGCGGATGACTGGCTACGCAGGATTGGAAGGGAGTTAACCACTTCAGGTTGCACAGATGCTGAGAAGGTGCGTTTTGCCACACACCAATTGGATGGACCCATAGCCGCATGGTGTGAGAATTACACGGCCACCTTCCCCATAGCCAATGTTACTTGGGAGCAGTTTCAGCAAGCATTCCGCACTGCTCATGTATCAGCTGGAGCTATGAGCATGAAGAAGCATTAGTTTCGCAACTTACGCCAGGGCAACCGTACTGTAGGGCAGTACGTGGAGGAGTTTAGCAAGCTAGCCCATTATTCCCCAGATGACGTGGCCACCGATGCCCCGAAACAGGAGAAGTTTATGGAAGGGCTGAATGATGATATGAGTATGCAGTTGATGGTGGCAACATGCAACAACTACCAGGAGTTGGTAGATAAGGCTCTTATGATTGAAGGGAAGCAGCAGCAGATTGAGAGCCACAAAAGGAAGTATAGACAAGGGAAGTATAATTCAGGAGCTCAACAGAAACCCCGTTTCACCCCGAATCCGGGAGGATTTACCCATAACCATGGAGGCCACACTCACAATGGAGGAAGTTCGCATAACCACAATGGCCCTAGGAATGGAAATGGAAGTGGAGAAGCAGTCAGAACCGCTCTAACCCAAGCACACCCGCCAAGAAGGACCAAAGCCACGTTACTTGTTTCAAGTGCGGGAAGACTGTCCACTATGCCAATGAGTGCCCTGAACTCAAGAATGGAAATGGCAATGGAAGCTCTGGAAAGAAGCCCAACCCTTTCAACAAGGGACAAGTGAACCACGTGAACGTGGAGGAGGTTGAGGAGTAGCCAGATGCAGTTATCAGTAAGTTTTTGGTTAAGTCATTTACTGCAATAGTTCTTTTTGATACTGGTGCATCGCATTCATACATATCAAGGGGATTCGTGGATAAGTATAAGTTGCCCACCAAAGTTCTTAAGACACCTATGTTAGTAAGCTCACCCGGAGCGGAGTATATGGAAAGCAGTGGATGTTTTCAGATGCCATTGACCATAGGTAGGCATGTTTTCCCCTCAGACTTAATAATTTTGGAATCACAAGGATTGGATGTGATACTCGGTATGGATTGGCTATCAAAGTATGGAGGAATCATTGATTGCGCCAGTAGGTCAATTCTACTCACAACACCGGAGGGAAAAAGGATTAAGTATGTATTCAGGCATACTCCTAAGAGTACTCACGTAAATTTCCTCACGGGAGTTGTTCAGGAAGAAGTGCCTGTAGTGAAGGATTACTGGGATGTATTTCCAAAGGAACTACCACGCATGCCCCTGGATCGAGACATTGACTTTTTTATAGAGTTATTGCCAGGCACCAGACCAATATAAAGAGACCATACTGGATACCCGCAAATGATCTGGAGGAGATTAAGAAACATATTAAGGAATTATTGGAGAAAGGTTACATTCAACGAAGTTCGTCACCATGGGGAGCCCCAGTGCTCTTGGTTGAGAAGAAGGATAAATCTCTGAGAATGGTTGTTGATTATCGTGCATTGAATGAAGTTAATATCAAGAACAAGTACCCATTGCCGATGATCAATGATTTGTTTGACCAGCTGCAAGGAGCTAAAGTATTTTCCAAGATCGATCTTCGATCAGGATACCACCAGCTGAAGATTCGAGAACAGGATATACCTAAGACAACTTTTACCACAAGGTACGGGCTGTATGAGTGTACGGTTATGTCATTTAGATTGACTAACGCCCCTACCTATTTCATGAGTATGATGAACAAGGTGTTTATGGAGTTCTTGGATAAGTTTGTTGTGGTGTTCATTGATGACATTTTGGTGTACTCGAAGAATGAAGAGGAGCATAAGGAGCATTTGCGTTTAGTTCTCGAGAAGCTCAGGGAACATCAGTTATACGCTAAGTTCAGCAAATGTGAGTTTTGGTTGAAGGAAGTTGGATTCCTTGGACATGTTATATCAGGGGAGGGCATAGCAGTAGACCCTACTAAGGTTCAGTCAATCACTGAGTGGTTGGCACCCACCTCAGTTGGAGAGATCCGTGGTTTTCTAGGACTCACGGGATATTATCGGAGATTCATTGAGAATTTCTCTAAGATTGCGAAGCCCATGACAGAGTTGTTGAAGAAGGACACCAAGTTTAAATGGACAGATGAATGTGAGGCAAGTTTTCAGGAGTTGAAGAAACGTTTGACTACAACCCCAGTGCTGATTCTGCCAGATATACGTAAGGATTTCCCAAGTGTATTGTGACGCGTCTAAGGTGTTATTATGCAAGACGGAAGAGTTGTTTCGTATGCCTCACGACAGCTTCGACCGCATGAATTGAATTATGCCACACATGATTTGGAGTTAGCAGCCGTAGTGCATGCACTCAAAACCTGGAGACATTTTCTTATTAGAAACCATTGTGATGTGTACACGGATCATAAGAGTTTGAAGTACATTTTCACACAGAAGGAGTTGAATCTCTGGCAAAGGAGATGGTTGGAGCTTATAAAGGATTACGATATGAAGTTGCACTATCATCCAGGCAAGGCCAATGTCGTAGCAGACACTTTGAGCCAAAAGAGTTACGCCAATACCCTCATAAGCGGAGGATTGCCAAAGGAGTTAGCTGAAGATCTCAGGGAGCTACTTTTGGAGATAGTCCCTAGAGGTTTTGTTGCAGCACTGGAAGTTCAGTCGACATTATTGGGAAAAATTCGAGAAGCTCAGAAGGATGATAAGGAAATTGTCGAGATAAAGGAGAAGATGAGCAAAGGAAGGGCCAAAGTTTTTCGTGAGGATGAGCATGACACCTTGTAGTTTGAGGACCGTGTTTACGTGCCCAATGATGCAGAGATCAGGAAGTTGATACTTCAGGAAGTGATAACCCACAAGTATAGGGGATCGCAACAGTTTTCGAGGGTAAAGTATTCAACCCAAATTTATTGATTCGACACAAGGGGAGCCAAAGAATACTCTCAAGTATTAGCAACTGAGTTGTCAATTCAACCACACCTGGAAACTTAGTATCTGCAGCAAAGTATTTAGTAGCAAAGTAATATGATAGTAGTGGTAACGGTAACAAAAGGTAACAGTAGTAAAAGTAATGTTTTTGGTATTTTGTAGTGATGATAGCAATAGCAACGGGAAAGTAAATAAGCGAAGAACAATATATGGAAAGCTCGCAGGCAATGGATCAGTGATGGAGTATTATGCCGGATGCGGTTCATCATGTAACAGTCATAACCTAGGGTGACACAGAACTAGCTCCAGTTCATTGATATAATGTAGGCATGTATTTCGAACATAGTCATACGTGCTTATGGAAAAGAACTTGCATGGCATCTTTTGTCCTACCTTCCCATGGCAGTGGGGTCCTTATGGAAACTAAGGGATATTAAGGCCTCCTTTTAATAAAGTACCGGAACAAAGCATTAACACATAGTGAATACATGAACTCCTCAAACTACGGTCATCACCGGTAAGTATCACGATTATTGCCACTTCGGGGTTAACGGATCATAACACATAATAGGTGACTATAGACTTGCAAGATAGGATCAAGAACACTCATATATTGATGAAACCATAATAGATTCAGATCTGAAATCATGGCACTCGGGCCCTAGTGACAAGCATTAAGCATAGCAAAGTCATAGCAACATCAATCTCAAAACATAGTGGATACTAGGGATCAAACCCTAACAAAACTAACTCGATTACATGATAGATCCCATCCAACCCATCACCGTCTAGCAAGCCTACGATGGAATTACTCACGCACGGCGGTTAGCATCATGAAATTGGTGATGGATGATAGTTGATGATGACGATGGCGACGGATTCCCTTCTCCGGAGCCCCAAACGGACTCCAGATCAGCCCTCCCGAGAGGTTTTAGGGCTTGGCGGCGGCTCCGTATTGTAAAACGCGATGAATTCTTCTCTCTGATTTTTTTCTCCTCGAAACACAATATATAGAGTTGGAGTTGGAGTCAGAGAGGCATCAGGGTGCCCACGAGGTAGGGGGCGCGTCCTAGGGGGGCAAGCGCGCCCCACCCTCGTGGACAGGTGGTGGGCCCCCTGGCCTTCATCTTATGTAGGTATTTTTTATATTTTCCAAAAAGTTGCTCCGTGAAGTTTCAGGTCATTCCGAGAATGTTTGTTTCTGCACATAAATAACACCATGGTAATTCTGCTGAAAACAGCGTCAGTCCGGGTTAGTTCCATTCAAATCATGCAAGTTAGAGTCCAAAACAAGGGCAAAAGTGTTTGGAAAAGTAGATACGACGGAGACGTATCAACTCCCCCAAGCTTAAACCTTTGCTTGTCCTCAAGCAATTCAATTGACAAACTGAAAGTGATAAAGAAAAAATTTTACAAACTCTGTTTGCTCTTGTTGTTGTAAATATGTAAAGCCAGCATTCAAGTTTTTAGCAAAGATTATAACTAACCACATTCACAATAACGCTTAGGTCTCAAGTTTACTCATATCAATAGCATAATCAACTAGCGAGCAATAATAATAAATCTCGGATGACAACACTTTCTCAAAACAATCATAATATGATATAACAAGGTGGTATCTCGCTAGCCCTTTCTGAGACCGCAAAATATAAATGCAGAGCACCTTTAAAGACCAAGGACCGACTAGACATTGTAATTCATGGTAAAAGAGATCCAGTCAAGTCATACTCAATGTAAATTAACAGTAATGAATGCAAATGACAGCGGTGCTCTCCAACTGATGCTTTTTAATAAGAGGATGATGACTCAGCATAAAAGTAAATAGATAGGCCCTTCGCAGAGGGAAGCAGAGATTTGTAGAGGTGCCGGAGCTCGGTTTTGAAATAGAGGTGAATAATATTTTGAGCGGTATACTTTCATTGTCAACATAACAACCAAGAGATGGCGATATCTTCCATGCTACACACATTATAGGCGGTTCCCAAACAGAATGGTAAAGTTTAGACTCCCCCTTCCACCAACAAGCATCAATCCATGGCTTGCTCGAAACAACGAGTGCCTCCAACTAACAAGAGTCCCAGGGGGAGTTTTGTTTGCAATTATTTTGATTTAGTTTGCATAAAGCATGGGACTGGGCTTCCCAGTGACCAGCCATTTATCTCATGGGTGAGGAGCGGAGTCCACTCCTCTTGAGAATAACCCACCTAACATGGAAGATACAGACAACCCTAGTTGATACATGAGCTATTCGAGCATACAAAACATGATATTTATTTGAAGGTTTAGAGTTTGGCGCATACAAATTTACTTGGAACGGCAGGTAGATACCGTATATAGGTAGGTATAGTGGACTCATGTGGAATAACTTTGGGGTTTAAGGGATTGGATGCACAAGCAGTATTCCCGCTTAATACAGGTGAAGGCTAGCAAAAGACTGGGAAGCGACCAGCTAGAGAGCGACAATAGTCATGAACATGCATTAAAATTAATCAACACCGAATGCAAGCATGAGTAGGATATAATCCACCATGAACATAAATATCGTGAAGGCTATGTTGATTTTCTTTCAACTACATGCGTGAACATGCGCCAGGTCAAGTCACTTAAATCATTTAGAGGAGGATACCACCCTATCATACTACATCATAACCATCTCAATAGCATGTTGGCACGCAAGGTAAACCATTATGACTCATAGCTAATCAAGCATGGCACAAGGAGCTATGATCTCTAGTTGTCATTGCAAACATGTTTATTCATAATAGGCTGAATCAGGAATGATGAACTAATCATATTTACAAAAACAAAATAGGTCGAGTTCATACCAGCTTTTCTCATCTCAATCAGTCCATCATATATCGTCATAATTGCCTTTCACTTGCACGACCGAACGATCTGAATAATAATAATAGTGCGCGTGCATTAGACTAAGCTGGAATCTGCAAGCATTCAATAAACAGGAGAATACAAGGCAATATGGGCTCTTTTGTCAGATCAACAAGTATGCATACAAGAGCCACTTCAACAATTTAATTATTGTCTTCTCCTATTGACCCCCAAAGAAAAGAAAAGAAATAAAACTATTTACACGGGAGAGCTCCCAACAAGTAAAAGAAGAACAGTAAATCTTTTTGGGTTTTCTTTTTAATTACTACTACAAGCATGGAAATTAAACTAACTAAAAGCTACAACTATTTTTTTTGTTTTTCTTAAGGTTTATTAAACACACAAGAAGAAAGCATAAAAAGGAAAATGAACTAGTATGGATGATACAATGAAAAAGTATGAGCACTGACATCTAGCAATGAGTGTGTGAACATAAATATAATGTCGATGGGAAATACGTACTCCCCCAAGCTTAGGCTTTTGGCCTAAGTTGGTTTATGGCCATGGCTGGCCTGGCGGATATCCATAATAATAGTTGGGGTCATACTGAGAAGAAGAAGACTCCGATTGCCACTGGCTGGCAATCATCTCCGGATCCCACTGGTAATTAGACTGTCGTGAAGGATCAACTTGTGGTTCCGGCTCTGGCTCCATGGCTGGTGCAGGGTTCCGGTAGGCGTGAATAGCCTTTAATGGAACAAGGTACTGGCCTGCAGATAAATCAAACAAAGAAGGAGCAGGCAAGGTAATAGTCTCAGGATGATGTTTATCAAAGAACAATTTATATTTAAGCTCTCCTTCCCTATTCTTAACAATAAAATCATGTGCCACCATACTTTTATAATCTAAATAAAAACGAGGCAACACTTTTTCTTCCTTCTCATAATGCCTAATAGGTATGTTAAAATGTGCAGCTAGGCGTGAAGCATAGATGCCTCCAAAGATGGGGCCCTTGGTACGGTTCAGACTTAACCGTTTAACAATAATGCCACCCATGCTAACAGAGTTATCACCATATAAACCATGGAGAAAAATAATAATATCAGGGATACTAAGGTTTCCACAGTTTCCGCGACCAATTAAACAATGACTAGCAAATAATGCAAAATAGTGTAAAACAGGGAAATGCATGCTAGTGATTCATGCATCGGAAACCTTCCTTGTTTCCCCTACAGTAATAGTATCAATAAACCCATCCACATCCTCGCGATGTGGTTCTTCTGTCTTGCCCTCAAAAGGGACCAAACAAACCTGACAAAAATCATAAAGTGACATCTCCTTATGGTCATCATATAAATAAAACTCCACCGTAGGTGGTGAGCTCCTAGGATGGAAATGAAATTTTTGCACAAAGATATTTGTGAGTAAGAGATATTGATCGCATTGGTCGTGGAGGAAAGCGGTGAGGCCTGCATTCTCAGCCAATTCATGAAAATCTTCATAAATCCCGGTTACTCTCAAGAAATCATCGGAAGGCCATCCACACGACCGAACCTCCGTAGTACGAAGTAGATTATACTTAGGCTTCGGTGCCTTTTCCTTCAAGTTTCAGCTCGATGAGCCCCTCAAAAGTCTCTTCATCATTTTCTAAAAAATTCTGAAATTTTTAGTAACTTCAAAATAAAAGTAAACCAAACTCAATAATATTGATAGAAACTACTCCTACAAGTGCCTAGGGCCTATATCATGCATCAAAACTACTTTTGACCAAATAAATTTGACATGCAAGCTCAAGAACAGGGTCACCTAAGCAGCAAAAATTTGCAATGAATAAAGCACTAGAACAAAAACTAATTGGACCAACGAAGGAGTCACATACCAAGGAGCAATATCCCCAAGCAGTTTTGTGAGAGGTGCTTTGAGCAAGGAGATCGAAAATGGCAGCAAAATGAGCTTGGACTCAGGTTTGAGGTGGATATCCGTGTCTGGGGGAGGAAGAAGGAGTGTGTGGGTGAAAGGATAAGTGGAGGAGGGCCACCGTGGGCCCACGAGGCAGGGGGCGCGCCCAGGGGGGTAGGGAGCACCCTCCACCCTCGTGGGCAGGTGGTTGACCCCCCTGCTGTGTTCTCAGTGCTAAATATTCTCAAATATTCCAGAAAAAATCATATTTAAATTTCAGGGCATTTGGAGAACTTTTATTTTTGGGGTATTTTTATATTGCAAGGATAATCAGATAACAGACATAAAAATATTTATTTTTATTTTATTTAATATAAATAACAGAAAGTAAAAGTGGGGTACAGAAGGTTGTGCTTTCTACTTTCATCCATCTCATGATCATCAAAAGGAATCCACTAACAAGGTTGATCAAGTCTTGTTAACGAACTCATTCCGAATAACATGGAACCGGAGAAATTTCGAATAACACTATGTTACCTCAACGGGGATATGCACATCCCCAATAATAAGAATATTATATTTCTTCTTAACAGTAGGAAGAGGAAATTCAAAACCTCCAAATATAATCGATGGAATTTTTCCAATAGAGTTGATACTATGAACTTGAGGTTGTTTCTTCGGAAAGTGTACCGTGTGCTCATTACCATTAACATGAAAAGTGACATTGCCTTTAGTGCAATCAATAACAACCCCCGCAGTATTCAAAAAGGGTCTTCCAAGAATAATAGACATACTATCGTCCTCGAGAATATCAAGAATAACAAAGTCCGTTAAAATAGTAACGTTTGCAACTACAACAGGCACATCCTCACAAATACCGACAGGTATAGCAGTTGATTTATCAGCCATTTGCAAAGATATTTCAGTAGGTGTCAACTTATTCAAATCAAGTCTACGATATAAAGAGAGAGGCATAACACCAACACCGGATCCAAGATCACATAAAGCAGTTTTAACATAGTTTGTTTTAATAGAGCATGGTATAGTGGGTACTCCTGGATCTCCAAGTTTCTTTGGTATTCCACCCTTAAAAGTATAGTTAGCAATCATGGTGGAAAGTTCAGCTTCCGGTATCTTTCTTTTATTTGTAACAATTTCTTTCATATACTTAGCATAAGGATTCATTTTGAGCATATCAGTTAATCGCATACGCAAAAAGATAGGTCTAATCATTTCAGCAAAGCGCTCAAAATCCTCATCATCCTTTTTCTTGGATGGTTTGGGAGGAAAAGGCATGGGTTTCTGAACCCATGGTTCTCTTTCTTTACCATGTTTCCTAGCAACAAATTCTTTCTTATCATAACGTTGATTCTTTGATTGTGGGTTATCAAGATCAACAGCAGGTTCAATTTCTATATCATTATCATTACTAGGTTGAGCATCATCATGAATATTATTATTAGCATTATCACTAGTTTCAGGTTCATTACCAGCTTGATTTTCAGCATCAGAAATAGAAATATCATTTGGATTCTCAGGTGGTTCAATAACCGGTTCACTAGAAGCATGCAAAGTCCTATCATTTTTATTTTTCTTCCTTTTAGAAGGACTAGGTGCATCTATATTATTTCTCTGAGAATATTGCTCAATTCTCTTAGGGTGGCCTTCAGGATACAAAGGTTCCTGAGTCATTTTACCAGTTCTAGTAGCCACTCTAACAACATTATCATTATCTTTACTATTCAATTCATTGAGCAAATCATTTTGAGCTTTAAGTACTTGTTCTACTTGAGTGGTAACCATAGAAGCATGTTTACTAATAAGTTTAAGTTCACCTTTGAAATTAGCCATATAATCACCCAAGTGTTCAAGCATATTTGAATTGTATTTCAATTTTCTACCAAAATAGGCATTAAAGTCTTCTTGCTTAGCCATAAATTTATCAAACTCATCTAAGCATGGGCTAGCAAACTTAGTAAATGGGATTTCAGCTTTATCATATCTATAGAGAGAATTTACCTTTACTACCTGTGTCGGGTTATCAAGACCATGGGTTTCTTCAATAGGTAAAGGATTAAGATCATATATTTCTTCAACAGGCGGTAAATTAAGACCATGTATTTCCTCAATAGGAGGTAAATTCTTAACATCTTCAGCTTTAATACCTTTTTATTTCATAGATTTCTTTGCCTCTTGGATATCTTCAGGACTGAGAAATAGAATACCCCTCTTCTTCGGAGTTGGTTTAGGAATAGGCTCAGGAATTGGCTCTGGAGGTGTCCAATTATTTTCATTTGTCAACATATTATTCAATAGAATTTCAGCTTCATCCGGCGTTCTTTCCCTAAAAATAGAACCAACACAACTATCTAGGTAATCTCTGGAAGCATCAGTTAGTCCATTATAAAAGATATCAAGTATTTCATTTTTCTTAAGAGGATGATCAGGAAAAGCATTAAGTAATTGGAGAAGCCTCCCCCAAGCTTGTGGGAGACTCTCTTCTTTAATTTGCACAAAATTATATATATATATCCCTTAAAGCAGCTTGTTTTTTATGAGCAGGGAAATATTTAGTAGAGAAGTAATAAATAATATCCTAGGGATATAAAAGTAACGAGTTCTCTCATCAGTAGTGAATAGGGTGGCTATATCATTTAATTTAGTAAGATGTGCCACAACAGTTTCAGATTCATAGCCATGAAAAGGATCAGATTCAACCAAAGTAATTATATCAGGATCAACAGAGAATTCATAATCCTTATCGGTAACACAGATAGGTGAAGTAGCAAAAGCAGGGTCATGTTTCATTCTAGCACTTAGAGATTGCTTGTTCCATTTAGCTGATAACCTCTTAAGTTCTTATCTATCTTTGCAAGCTAAAATAGCTAAAGAGGCTTCTTGATCAAAAACATAACCCTCAGGAATAACAAGTGATTCATCATCATCACTTTCATTAGTATTATCAGATTCAATATTTTCAATCTCTCTAGCCCTAGCAAGTTGTTCGTCAAGAAATTCACCAAGTGGCACGGTAGTATCAAGCATAGAAGTAGTTTCATCATAAGTATCATGCATAGCAGAAGTGGCATCATCAATAACATGCGACATATCAGAACGAATAGCAGAAGCAGTTTTAGGTGTCGCAAGCTTACTCAAAACAGAAGGTGAATCAAGTGCAGAGCTAGATGGCAGTTCCTTACCTCCCCTCGTAGTTGAGGGATAAATCTTGGTTCTTGGATCTTTCAAGTTCTTCATAATGATAAGCAGATATAAATCCCAAGTGACTCAAAGAATAGAGCTATGCTCCCCGGGAACGGCGCCAGAAAATAGTCTTGATAACCCACAAGTATAGGGGATCGCAACAGTTTTCGAGGGTAAAGTATTCAACCCAAATTTATTGATTCGACACAAGGGGAGCCAAAGAATACTCTCAAGTATTAGCAGCTGAGTTGTCAATTCAACCACACCTAGGAACTTAGTATCTGCAGCAAAGTATTTAGTAGCAAAGTAATATGATAGTAGTGGTAACGGTAACAAAAGGTAACAGTAGTAAAAGTAATGTTTTTGGTATTTTGTAGTGATGATAGCAATAGCAACGGGAAAGTAAATAAGCGAAGAACAATATATGGAAAGCTCGCAGGCAATGGATCAGTGATGGAGTATTATGCCGGATGCGGTTCATCATGTAACAATCATAACCTAGGGTGACACAGAACTAGCTCCAGTTCATTGATATAATGTAGGCATGTATTCCAAACATAGTCATACGTGCTTATGGAAAAGAACTTGCATGACATCTTTTGTCCTACCCTCCCGTGGCAGCGGGGTCCTTACGGAAACTAAGGGATATTAAGGCCTCCTTTTAATAGAGTATCGGAACAAAGCATTAACACATAGTGAATACATGAACTCCTCAAACTACGGTCATCACCGGTAAGTATCCCAATTATTGTCACTTCGGGGTTAACGGATCATAACACATAATAGGTGACTATAGACTTGCAAGATAGGATCAAGAACACTCATATATTGATGAAAACATAATAGGTTCAGATCTGAAATCATGGCACTCGGGCCCTAGTGATAAGCATTAAGCATAGCAAAGTCATAGCAACATCAATCTCAGAACATAGTGGATACTAGGGATCAAACCCTAACAAAACTAACTCGATTACATGATAGATACCATCCAACCCATCACCGTCCAGCAAGCCAATATGGAATTACTCACACACGGCGGTGAGCATCATGAAATTGGTTATGGAGGATGGTTGATGATGACGATGGCGACGGATTCCCCTCTCCGGAGCCCCGAACGGACTCCAGATCAGCCCTCCTGAGAGGTTTTAGGGCTTGGGAGCGGCTCCGTATCGTAAAACGCGATGAATTCTTCTCTCTTATTTTTCTCTCCCCGAAACACAATATATAGAGTTGGAGTCAGAGAGGCACCAGGGGGCCCAGGAGGTAGGGGGCGCGCCCCCACCCTCGTGGACAGGTGGTGGGCCCCCTGGCCTTCATCTTTTGCAGGTATTTTTTTATATTTTCCAAAAAGTTGCTCCGTGAAGTTTCAGGTCATTCCGAGAATGTTTGTTTCTGCACATAAATAACACCATGGTAATTCTGCTGAAAACAGCGCCAGTCCGGGTTAGTTCCATTCAAATCATGCAAGTTAGAGTCCAAAACAAGGGCAAAAGTGTTTGGAAAAGTAGATACGACGGAGATGTATCAGGAAGCTCATGACTCGCCATACTCGATACACCCCGGAAACACCAAGATGTATTTGGATTTGAAGGAGCGTTTCTGGTGGACTGGTATGAAGAAGGATATTCCTGAGTATGTAGCCGTATGTGATGTATGTCAGAGAGTGAAGGCAGAACATCAGAAGCCAGCAGGATTACTGCAGCCTATGCCGATACCTGAATGGAAGTGGGATAATCTTGGCATGGATTTTATCACCGGATTACCCAGGACCCGATCGGGATATGACTCTATTTGGGTAGTAGTGGATCGCTTGACCGAAGTGGTTCACTTTATCCCAGTGAAAACCACCTATACCAGTGCGAAGTTGGCCACGATATACATGACCAAGATCGTATGTCTGCATGTAGTTCCGAGGACTATTGTATCAGATAGAGGAACACAGTTTACTTCAAAGTTTTGGCACCAGCTGCACCAGACTCTGGGCACCAGGCTAGAGTTCAGTACAGCTTTTCATCCGTAGACAGATGGACAGACCGAGAGAGTCAATCAGATTCTGGAAGACATGTTGAGAGCTTGTGCGCTTGATTATGGTTCTAGTTGGGATGATAATTTGCCCTACTCAGAGTTCTCTTACAACAACAGTTATCAAGCTAGTCTAAAGATGGCACCCTTCGAAGCTTTGTATGGAAGAAGGTGCAGGACGCCGTTGATGTGGGATGAAGTTGGAGACCGCCAGTTGTTTGGACCAGATTTGATCAAAGAGTCAGAAGAGAAGGTTAAGCTGATTCGAGACAGACTGAAGGTAGCTCAGTCTAGGAAGAAAAGTTATGCAGACTCAAAACGCAAGGAGGTAGTCTATGAAATTGGAGACAGAACATATATTCGTGTGTCACCCCTGCTAGGAGTTAAACGTTTTGGAGTTAAGGGAAAGCTAGCCCCAAGATTCGTAGGACCATACCAAGTTTTGGAATGTACGGGAGAAGTTGCCTACAAGTTGGAGTTACCCGAAGGACTGTCAGGAGTTCATGATGTGTTTCATGTTTCCCAGTTGAAGAAGTGTCATGTAGAGATGGCCGATATTCCTCTGAGAGATACAGTTCCCCTAGAAGCAATTCAGTTGGATAGTGATCTGACCTATGAGGAGAAACCTGTCAAGATTCTCGAGTTTGCCAGCCGAGTTACATGCAGTAAGGTTATCAAGTTTTGCAAAGTCCAGTGGAGCCACCATACCGAGGATGAAGCCACCTGGGAACGAGAGGATGATCTACGGAAAGACCACCCACACCTATTTTCTAGCCAACCCAAATCTCGAGGGCGAGATTCATCTTAAGGGGGGTAGGTTTGTAACATCCCAAATTTTCAAATTGGAATGTTATACATAGGTCATCATATTGCATATCATATTTTATTGCATTTTGTTTTGCGATCCTCGAAATTCTAAGCAACTCAAGGACCCACGGAGAGAGTTGGGGATTTCACTGTTTCATATTTGGATTTTCCCAAATATCGAAAATAAGGATCAATTTGATTTTAATTATTTTTCTCTCTGAAAATATTTCATATTAAAATATATGAGAGGCGATAATATGACTTCTCCAAAATAATTGAAATATTTGAGGAAAAATGTTAAAATCAAATAAATTATTTTATTTGGATTTTATCGCTATTTTATTTGAATTAGAAAAATGCATTTTTCAAAATTGCGTTTTTAGGCCAAGAAAATGTTCACTTTGTTCTAAATATTCTATTTAGACGGTGAAAATTTGTTTTGGTATTTTTAGATTTTTATTTTATTTTCTAGGATTTTTTCGGCGAAATCTGTTAATAAAAAGTCAAACCGGCCTAACGGGCCGTAACCGACCCGGACTCCAGCTGGGGGCAGGCTTTATAAGCCGGCCGCCCGAGGCCCGAGCCCACCAGCCGCCGCCGCCCCGCCCGAACCCTAACCCTAGCCGCCGCTCTACCCGCGCCGCCGCCGCCTCGCCGCCGACCGCCGCCACCGCCGGAGTTTTGCCGGAGTTCCCGTGGTTTTTTCGCTTTTAGGTAAACCCTAGATCTAGATTTAGATCCAGTTTTTGTTAGTTTCCCTGGTTTAATTTATTAGATTGGTTTTTCGTAGGTTTGTTTATTTAGCGGACGTTCGTTCTTACGTTCGTTTTAACGAACGTTGTTCGTCGGTTAGGTTCAGACAGTGAACGTTCGTTCGTTAGTCTTTTTTTTTCCGGCCAGGGACCTATCCGCGATTATTTTTATCGCAAATTAGCCCCTGATCTTCAAACGCTCGTCGTTTCTTAACCTTTTGTCCAAATCCAGTGAAACCAACGCCAAAATCTTTGTCTCGAAATCCTCTTTCTGTTTAAGCAACTTAAACAAGGTTTTGACAATTCAAAATTTGGTTTCAAGCTGATTTGTTTTCGGAGTTTTTTTGACCGTAGTTTCAGTTCCGTAGCTCCGATTCGATTGATTCTTTTTGCAGATCGAATCTGTTCAGTTGAGTTTTTAGATTCGATTTTCTTATTCGATATTTACCCATGTATCTATGCTTGAGTGCTTATGTATGCTATTATTTGTTTGCGCTAGAATTCCCGGAGTGCGCAGCGTGCTACTACGAGTCACTAGGTTTTGCGGATCATCAGCAAGGCAAGTGACACTTTGATCATATCCCTTTTACCCAGTTTTTATGCAGTAGTTTCAATCCTCAAACATTGCATGAGTAGGATCTCTTAACTTGTGGGTTTGGGAAGTAGATGATGAGGTAGAACCTATTGCCCTTTTTATTATCAAACCCTAGGAGTTACTTCTATGTTACGCTACTTATTGCCATGCTATGCTCGTAGACGTGGATTGGGTTTGAGAGTATCCATGACAGATGTGAGATTATTAGTGGTTTACTTAAGGTGGCCACTTAAACACACATCTGGGTGGATTGGTTGCGGGCACCTGGGGATATACTAGTGCTGTCCTTTTTGGTTCGCCACCCAGGCTCAAAGGGATCATAAGATTATTCATGCTGGAAACTTCCGTGTGCAGCCACAAGCTATTATGGGCTCTAGCATAGTTGAGTAAGTTGTGGGAAACCTTTCCATGATGGGCTAGCAGATGTAGGGGATTGTAGGTGTACCGGCCTATCTATCGGTTAAGGGGACCTCTTCGGAAAGACCTTGTCTCGGTCATCCGTTTCTCAAACGTCATGCAGTGCGAGAAATACAACGGAGAAGATCGAGTCTTGTGGGGAAAAGTGGACAAACCTCTGCAGAGTGTACAAAGTAATCATGGTTAGTGTAGCGACCAGACCTCAAACGGTCCAATCTCTGTGCTCAGGTGTCATCCCTGGATCAGTAATGCTGACACCACACAGTACTTGAAGGATTTATAACAAAGTAGCAATCACACACTTATTACATCGAGTGTCTCAAGAGAGAACTTATTACAATAAATATGGCTTAAGGCCATCTAATAACGATAACAGCGGAAGGCTTGGAAGATAAGTGAGTCCATCAACTCCAACGGCATCACTTAGTATAGAACCATGACCTAAAAACTCCTTAATCATCGTCTGAAAAGTCTGCAACATTAACGTTGCAGCCCGAAACGGGTCAGCACATGGAATATGCTGGCAAGATAACACATAGAGAGTAATGGAATGAAACAGCTATTCTATATGCATATTTGGCTGGTGGAAAGCTCTATGGTTATAGTTTTGCGTAAAGCCAATTTTTCCCTACTACAAAGGAATAAATTTTATTTAACTATCATGGTAGTTGTTAAACATTGAGAATGGTTGACAGCATTCTCAATCCCAATTAGGCATCATCATTAAACAAAACCCAACAAAATTAATTTAGAGTAACATGTTGAGATGCACATGATAATCCAAGTACTAGACACTCAAAATGTCCATAACCGGGGACACGGCTAACCATGATTAGTTTATACACTCTGCAGAGGTTTGCGCACTTTTCCCCACAAGACTCGGTCACCTCCGTTTGGTTTCTCGCACTACATGGTGTTTGAGAAAACAGATGACCGAGACATAGTCTTTCAGAAGCGCTAGCACCTTACGATGGATAGACCGTTATACCTACTTTCCCCTACATCTACTAGTCTACCCTGTAAGAGTTCGCACGACTTAATCAACTATGCTAGAGCCCATAATAGCTTGTGGATGCACACGGAAGTTTCTAGTATGAAAAATCTCATGATCCCTTTGGGCCTGGGTGGCGGTCCATAAAGAAAAATAGGCAATCCTGGAATACCCAAGTACCTCAATCCACCCAGATGTGTATTTAAGTTGCCACCTTAGATAAACCATTAATTAACAAACTCACATCTGTCATGGATATCACTCACCCAATCCACGTCTACTAGCATAGCATAGCAATAGTAAGCAAACGTAGAAGTAACTCCCAAAGGTTTGAAAATAAACAGTTAATAGGTACTACCTCAACTACTTCCCATCCCACAATTTAATTAGATCCTAATCATGCAATGTTTGAGGATTGATCTAATGCAAAAGCCGGGTAGTAGGAGGTATGATCAAAGTGTTACTTGCCTTGCTGATGATCCGCGAAACCTAGAGATTCGAAGTAACAGGCGGCGCACTCCGGGTATTCTATCACAGACAAACAAACAAGCATACAATAAGTATTCATCTAATGCACGGGTAAAACTCAAATAAAAGATCTAACCAGAAGGTTCAACTTAAGAACTCTGGTTTGCAAAAAGAATTAAATCAAATGAAGCAACGAAAGTCAAACGGCAAAAGAAACAGGCTTCATTTTACTATTCTGGATCTAGGGCAATTTTTACAGTGGCAAAAGCTTGTTTGAGTTGGTTAAATGGATAGATGGTTTCGAGATGAAACTCCAGGCGCTTGAATCGCCTGATTCCGATAAACGAGCGAAAAGTTATACTAAAACGAAAATCGGATCAGGAATCGCGATCAGAAAAATCACGGATTTAATCCGAGAAAAAAGAAAAACAACGAACGCTCGCTAGAACGAACGAATGGACGAACGCTTGCTAAATAAATAAATCAGAAAAACTGATCTATTAAAAAAACCGAAACTAAAAAATAAACAAAACCGTCGGAAAAACCGAACGGTTTTTCGAAAAAAAACCCGGTGTCTAAAAAAAATCTACCGGCAACTCCGGCGAGAACTTCGGCGGCGGCGGCTGCGGTCGGCGGTGGCGGCGGTCGGCGGCGGGGCGGCGGCTAGGGCGGGGCGGCGGCTAGGGTTTGGGTGGGGAGGCTAGGGTTTGGGTGGGGAGGCTCCGGGCTGGGCTCCCCGGCTTATAAAGCCCGATCGGGCCTGGTGTCCAGGTCGGACACGGCCCGTAGGTCGGTTGCGTTTTTTTTTAATATTCCGCGCAGAAAAACAGATAAAAGAAATACTAAACGGACTCCAAAAATCCCGAAATAAAATAATTGATGATAAAATAATTAAAATCAAATGATCCTATTCTCAAAATTTGAGAAAACTCAAATATGAAAATAATGAAACCCCCAACTCTCTCCGTGGGTCCTTGAGTTGCGTAGAATTTCTAGGATCAAAACCAAAAGCAAATAAATATGATATGCAATGATGATCTAGTGTATAACATTCCAAATTGAAAATTTGGGATGTTACAAACCTCCCCCCCTTAAGATGAATCTCGCCCTCGAGATTCGGGTTGGCTAGAAAAATAGGTGAGGGTGGTCCTTGAGCAAATCTTCCTCTCACTCCCAGGTGGCTTCTTCCTCCGTGTGGTGACTCCACTGAACCTTGCAAAACTTGATAACCTTGCTGCAGGTGACTCGACTGGCATACTCTAGAATCTCAACCAGTTTCTCCTCATAGGTCAAATCGTTATCCAACTGAATTGCTTCCAATGGCACTGTGTCTCTCAAGGGTATGCCTACCATCTCCGCGTGGCACTTCTTCAACTGAGAAACGTGGAACACATCATGAACTCCTGACAATCCTTCGGGCAATTCCTACTTGTAGGCCACTTCTCCCATACATTCCAATACTCGGTATGGTCCTACAAATCGTGGCGCTAACTTTCTCTTAACACCAAAGCGCTTTGTTCCCCGGAGTGGGGATACTCAAAGATAAACTCTGTCTCCGACTTCGTAAACTGTCTCCTTGCGTTTAGAATCTGCATAACTCTTCTGCCTGGATTGAGCTACCTTGAGCCTATCACGAATCAATTTCACCTTCTGTTCAGACTCCTTAATCAAATCAGGTCCAAACAACTGGCGGTCTCCAACTTCATCCCACGACAACGGTGTCCTGCACCTTCTTCCGTACAAGGCTTCAAAAGGGGCCATCTTTAAACTGGATTGATAGCTGTTGTTGTAAGAGAACTCTGCATGCGGCAAATTCTCGTCCCAACTAGATCCATAATCTAGCGCACAAGCTCTCAGCATGTCCTCCAAAATCTGATTGACTCTCTCGGTCTGTCCATCTGTCTGTGGATGAAAAGCTGTGCTGAACTCTAGCCTGGTACCCAAGGTTTCGTGCAACTGATTCCAGAACTTTGAGGTAAACTGGGTTCCTCTATCTGATACTATACTCCTCGGAACTCCATGTAAACATACAATCCTGGTCATGTATATCTTTGCCAACTTAGCACTGGTGTAAGTGGTCTTTACCGGGATGAAATGAGCTACTTTTGTCAACGATCAACTACAACCCAAATCGAGTCATAGCCTGAACGAGTCCTGGGTAATCCCGTGATAAAATCCATGCCTAGCTTATCCCACTTCCATTCGGGTATCGGCAATGGCTGTAACAATCCTGCTAGCTTCTGATGCTCTGCCTTTACTCTCTTACATACATCACAAACTGCTACATACTCCGCAATATCTTTCTTCATTCCGATCCACCAGAAAGTATCCTTCAAATCCAAATACATCTTGGTATTTCTTGGGTGAATCGAATATGGTGAATCGTGTGCCTCTTGCAGAATCAACTTCCTGATCTCCAGGTCAGTGGGCACATAAACACGGTCTTCGAACCATAGGGTGTCGTGCTCATCCTCACGAAATCCTTTAGCCTTTCCTTCGCTCATTTTCTCCTTTATAGAGGCAATCTCCTTGTCAGTCTTCTGAGCTTCTCTGATTCTATCCATCAAAGTTGACTGAATCTCCAATGCTGCTACATAGCCTCTCGGAACTATTTCCAAACATAGTTCACAAAGATCCTCGGCTAACTCCTTTGGTATTTCTCCCGTCATTAGTGTATTGACATGGCTTTTACGGGCTCAATGCGTCAGCTACTACATTAGCCTTTCCGGGATGGTAATGTAATCTCATATCATAATCCTTGATGAGCTCCAACCATCTCCTTTGTCTGAGGTTTAACTCCTTCTGCGTGAAAATGTATTTCAAACTCTTGTGATCCGTGTACACCTCACAATGATTTTCAATGAGAAAATGTCTCCATGTTTTCAATGCATGCACTACGGCTGCTAACTCCAAATCATGCGTAGCATAATTCAATTCATGGGGTTTCAATTGTCGTGAGGCATATGAAACAACTCTCCCTTCCTGCATAAGCACTGCTCCAAGTCCTCGACGTGAAGCGTCGCAATACACCTCATAATCCTTGGTCTGGTCTGGCAAAATCAACACTGGTGAAGTAACCAAACATTTCTTCAACTCCTGGAAACTAGCCTCACACTCCTTGGTCCATATGAACTTGGTATCCTTCTTCAACAACTCAGTCATAGGCTTCGCAATCTTTGAGAAATTCTCAATAAATCTCTGGTAGTATCCTGCGAGTCCAAGAAAACTCCGGATCTCTCCAACCGTGGTTGGTGCTTCCCACTTGGTCACGGTATTAACTTTAGTGGGATCTACTGATATACCTTCTCCGGATATAACCTGTCCGAGGAATCCTACTTCCTTCAACCAAAACTCACATTTGCTGAACTTGGCATACAACTGATGTTCTCCGAGCTTCTCAAGTACCAATCGCAAATGTTCCTTATGCTCCTCTTCATTCTTCGAGTAAACCAGGATATCATCAATGAACACCACGATGAACTTATCCAAGAACTCCATAAACACTTTGTTCATCATGTTCATAAAATAGGCAGGTGCGTTAGTCAGACCAAATGACATAACGGTATACTCGTACAACCCATACCTGGTGGTAAAGGCTGTCTTAGGTATATCCTGTTCTCGAATCTTCAACTGGTGGTATCCTGATCGCAGATCAATCTTGGAAAATACCTTAGCTCCTTGCAATCGATCAAACAGATCATTGATCATTGGTAGTGGGTACTTGTTCTTGATCGTTACTTCATTCAATCCACGATAGTCAACAACTATCCTTAACGATCCATCCTTTTTCTCCACTAGAAGTACTGGTGATCCCCAAGGCGACGAACTTGGGCGAATGTAACCTTTATCCAGTAACTCCTTAATCTGCTTCTTAATTTCCACCAAATCCTTTGTAGGCATCCTGTATGGTCTCTTCAATATTGGCCCTGTGCCTGGCAATAGCTCAATCAAAAACTCAATATCTCTATCCGGTGGCATGCCTGGAAACTCTTCTGGAAATACTTCAGGGAAATCCCTTACCACTGGTACTTCCTCCTGCACAACTCCTGTTAAACAATTTACTTGAGTCCCTTTTGGCACATGTCGGGATACATACTTGATCCTTCTCGCTTCTGGGGTGGTAAGCAAAATTGTCTTACTGGCGCAATCGATGTTTCCTCCATACATCGACAGCCAATCCGTACCCAGAATTACATCCAATCCTTGTGATTCCAAAATGATTAAATCCGAGGGAAACACATGCCTACCTATACTCAATGGCACTTGAAAACATCCTTGACTGGCCATATACTCCACTCCTGGTGAGCTTACTAGCATAGGTGTTCTAAGAACCTTAGTGGGCAGGTTATACTTATCCACAAATCCCCTTGATATGTATGAATGCGATGCACCAGTATCAAAAAGAACGAGTGTAGTAAATGACTTAACCAAAACTTACCGATTACCGCATTCGGCTGCTCTTCAACCTCCTCCACGTTAACGTGGTTCACCTGTCCCCTGTTGAAAGGGTCCGGCTTCTTCCCAGAGCTTCCATTGCCATTCTGGCCTTCAGGACATTCATTGGCATAATGTCCGGTCTTCTGACACTTAAAGCAAGTGACTTGGCTCAGGTCTTTCTTGGCTGGGGTTGATGGGTTGGTACGGTTCTGGCCATTGCTTCCTCCATTGCCATTATCATTCTTGGTGCCGTTGTGATTGTGCGAGCTACCTCCTCCATGGGTATGCTGAAAATGTCCTCCCGATCTAGGGGTAAAACGTGGCTTCTGCTGAGCTCCAGAATTGTACTTCCCTTGTCCATACTTCCTCTTGCGATTCTCAATTTGCTGCTTCTTGCCTTCAATCATAAGAGCACGATCTACCAACTCCTGGTAGTTGTTGAAGGTTGCTATCATCAACTGCATGCTCAACTCATCATTCAGTCCTTCCAGAAACTTCTCCTGCTTAGCTGCATCCGTAGCAACATCATCTGGGGCATAACGTGCTAATTTACTAAAGTCCTCCACATACTGGCCAACTGTCCGTCCTCCTTGGCGCAAGTTGCGAAACTCACGCTTCTTCATGGCCATAGCTCCTGCTGAAACATGGGCAGTATGAAAAGCCTGCTGAAACTGGTCCCATGTGACAATGTCGACAGGGAAAGTGGCTGTGAAATTCTCCCACCATGATGCTGCGGGTCCTTCAAGCTGATGTGCGGCAAACTTCACCTTCTCCGCATCTGTGCATCCTGCTGTGGTCAACTCTCTAGCTGTCTTGCGGAGCCAATCATCTGCTACTATCGGCTCGGTGCTACTGGAAAACACCAGCGGATTCAGCGTAAGGAAACGGGCTAAGTGATCAACAGGTGGTGGTGGTGGGTTGTTGTTGTTGTTCCCCTGATTCTGATTCTGGACTAGCAATTGCATCAATGTGTTCTGCTGCTGGATCAACTGGGTGAGCTCCGGTGGAAAGGTAAATCCGGGGTCACGTCTCGGAGGCATCTGAGGGTTTAGAAAAGATGAGATTTAAGAATAGAGGGGGTCTAAAGAGAAAACACTACCCATATGCACATGAGGCAAAAGCAAACAATTCACTTCATTTAATCAAACAAGGGCATACAATCGATCTAACTATCGCAAAAGTGCTCGGACTTCTGTATTTACATGGTGGACTACTACTACTGATGAGGTGGTCTACTAGAAATATTCTTCGGTTGCAGACTCCATGATATCTGCTCCGGCTTCATCAACATAGTCATCATCGCTATCATCTGGGTCCGAGTCGGTGTCGTCGATGATGATGTAGTCTTCCGAGCGAATCTCCTTGGGTTCTTCGTCTTCATCTACTGGTGTAGGGCCTCCCATAAATATGCCGATCTTCATTGTTAGGTCGGCATTCTTATCCACTAATACTTCAATTTCTTCTTCATAATCTTCACGTGTAGCCTTGAGTTCTTCCTCCAGTTCCTTGATTCTAGTCCTTGCCTTCTTCAGGTCTATCATGTCGGTGCACATCTGGTTCTCCTGTCGTCAAATGTGCTGGTTTAGTTCCTGGATAAAAGCGACAATTGATCTATCCTTTCTGGTGCTGATCATCTCCCGGTGCTCATCTCGGCGCCCACAAATCTGGTAGATAGTATCCTTGAGATCATTGCGGTAGACTTCTCCAATGCGTCCCATGGCGATGTGAGCTGCCATGCTCTTCCCTAGACTCCAAGTTGGTGCATCAAAATAAAACTCTATGGGCTCAGTGACTGGCATGAACGTCCTTCCTGGAACTTGAATCATCCAGCGCTCTTCTTCAGGTAAAGTGGCGTTGTAGGTTCCAGTGAAGCTTGGTACTCCTATGTTTAGGTACCTAGTGACTTCCTTCAGGTGACGTCCAAAGGGTGTATCTTCATCCGGTTGCGTGAACTTGTTCCTTGCATCCGCCATCCTAAAGAGTAGAAAAGCTGAGAGGTCAGAAGAGAAGAGAGTGAACAGTGATCTAGGTCTTTAGCTTAGTGGTCGTGTCCTACAGTCAGCGTGTGCTCTGATACCATCTCTGTAGCGACCAGACCTCAAACGGTCCAATCTCTGTGCTCAGGTGTCATCCCTGGATCAGTAATGCTGACACCACACAGTACTTGAAGGATTTATAACAGAGTAGCAATCACACACTTATTACATCGAGTGTCTCAAGAGAGAACTTATTACAATAAATATGGCTTAAGGCCATCTAATAACGATAACAACAGAAGGCTTGGAAGATAAGTGAGTCCATCAACTCCAACGGCATCACTGAGTATAGAACCACGACCTAAAAACTCCTTAATCGTCGTCTGAAAAGTCTGCAACATTAACGTTGCAGCCCGAAACGGGCCAGCACATGGAATATGCTGGCAAGATAACACATAGAGAGTAATGGAATGAAACAGCTATTCTATATGCATATTTGGCTGGTGGAAAGCTCTATGGTTACATTTTTGTGTAAAGCCAATTTTTCCCTACTACAAAGGAATAAATTTTATTTAACTATCATGGTAGTTGTTAAACATTGAGAATGGTTGACAGCATTCTCAATATCAATTAGGCATCATCATTAAATAAAACCCGACAAAATTAATTTAGAGTAACATGTTGAGATTCACATGATAATCCAAGTACTAGATACTCAAAATGTCCATAACCGGGGACACGGCTAACCATGATTAGTTTATACACTCTGCAGAGGTTTGCGCACTTTTCCCCACAAGACTCGATCGCCTCCGTTTGGTTTCTCGCACTACATTGTGTTTGAGAAAATGGATGACCGAGACATAGTCTTTCAGAAGCGCTAGCACCTTACGATGGATAGACCGTTATACCTACTTTCCCCTACATCTGCTAGTCTACCCTGTAAGAGTTCGCACGACTTAATCAACTATGCTAGAGCCCATAATAGCTTGTGGATGCACATGGAAGTTTCTAGTATGAAAAATCTCATGATCCCTTTGGGCCTGGGTGGCGGTCCATAAAGAAAAATAGGCAATCCTGGAATACCCAGGTACCTCAATCCACCCAGATGTGTATTTAAGTTGCCACCTTAGATAAACCATTAATTTACAAACTCACATCTGTGATGGATATCACTCACCCAATCCACGTCTACTAGCATAGCATAGCAATAGTAAGCAAACGTAGAAGTAACTCCCAAAGGTTTGAAAATAAACAGGTAATAGGTACTACCTCAACTACTTCCCATCCCACAATTTAATTAGATCCTAATCATGCAATGTTTGAGGATTGATCTAATGCAAAAAAACTGGGTAGTAGGAGGTATGATCAAAGTGTTACTTGCCTTGCTGATGATCCGCGAAACCTAGAGATTCGAAGTAACAGGCGGCGCACTCCGGGTATTCTATCGCAGACAAACAAACAAGCAAACAATAAGTATTCATCTAATGCATGGGTAAAACTCAAATAAAAGATCTAACCGGAAGGTTCAACTTGAGAACTCTGGTTTGCAAAAAGAATTAAATCAAATGAAGCAACGAAAGTCAAACGGCAAAAGAAACAGGCTTCGTTTTACTATTCTGGATCTAGGGCAATTTTTACAGTGGCAAAAGCTTGTTTGAGTTGGTTAAATGGATAGAGGGTTTCGAGACGAAACTCCAGGCGCTTGAATCGCCTGATTCCGATAAACGAGCGAAAAGTTATACTAAAACGAAAATCGGATCAGGAATCGCGATCAGAAAAATCGCGGATTTAATCCGAGAAAAAGAAAAACGACAAACATTCGCTAGAACGAACGAACGCTCGCTAAATAAATAAATCAGAAAAACCGATCTATTAAAAAAAACCGAAACTAAAAAAAAACGAACAAAACTGTCGGAAAAACCGAACGGTTTTTCGAAAAAAAAACCGGTGTCTAAAAAAAAATCTACCGGCAACTCCGGCGAGAACTCCGGCGGCGGCGGTGGTCGGCGGCGGGGCGGCGGCGGCAACGCAGCGGCGGCTAGGGCGGGGCGGCGGCTAGGGTTTGGGTGGGGAGGCTAGGGTTTGGGTGGGGAGGCTCCGGGCTGGGCTCCCCGGCTTATAAAGCCCGATCGGGCCTGGTGTCCAGGTCGGACACGGCCCGTAGGTCGGTTGCGTTTTTTATATTCCGCGCAGAAAAACAAATAAAAGAAATACTAAACGAACTCCAAAAATCCCGGAATAAATTTTCTCGGGCTTCTAAAATCAAGCCGCACAAGGTGAACATTTATTTGGGGCCTAAATGCAATTTTGAAAACACACATTTTTCCTAAATTCAAATAAAATACCGAAAAACTCTGAAATAAAAATCTTATTTGATTTTTTTATTAAATCCTCAATATTTCTTTATTTTGGGAAAGTCATTTTATTCCCTCTCTCATATTTTTGTAATAGAAATAATTGATGATAAAATAATTAAAATCAAATGATCCTATTCTCAAAATTTGAGAAAACTCAAATATGAAAATAACGAAACCCCCAACTCTCTCCGTGGGTCCTTGAGTTGCGTAGAATTTCTAGGTTCAAAACCAAAAGCAAATAAAATATGATATGCAATGATGATCTAGTGTATAACATTCCAAATTGAAAATTTGGGATGTTACAGTTAGTCGTGTCCCCGGTTATGGACATCTTGAGTGTCTGGTTCTTGGATTATCATGTGGATCTCATCACTCTAAATTAATTTGCTAGGATGTTAATAACTTTTAATTAGGATTGAGATGGGGTTACCATTCTCAATGTTTTTCAACCAACTTTGTAGTTAAATAAAATATATTCCTTTGTTGTAGGAAAAAAATGGCTTTTCGCAAAAACATTATAACCATAGAGCCTCCACCAGCCATATATGCATGTAGTGATAGCATTTACCTGTTCATTTCTCTATTGTGTTATCTTGCCAGCATATTCCATGCACTGACCCGTTTCGGGCTGCAACATATCATGTTGCAGACTTTTCAAATGAAGAGTAAGGTGCACTAGGTCGTTTGTCGTGCACTCAGCTATGCCATTGGAGTTGATGGACTCACTTTATCTTCCAAGCCTTTTGTTGTTATCTTACTTAGATGGCCTTAAGCCATATTTATTGTAATAAGTTCTCTTTTGAGACATTCAATGTAATAAGTGTGTGATTGCTACTCCGTTATAAATCCTTCAAGTACTGTGTGTGTCAGGATTACCGATCCAAGGATGACACTTATGCACAGAGATTTGACCGTTTGAGGTCGGATCGCTACAAAGGTATAAGAAGTTTCCTTGTTCATGTTGGTTTCTATAGGAGGTTCATTAAAGACTTCTCTAAAATTTCTAGGCCTCTCACTAATCTCTTGCAAAAATATGTTCCTTTTGTTTTTTATGAAGATTGTGTAGAAGCATTTGAAATACTTAAGAAAGCCTTGATTTCTGCACCTATTGTTCAGCCACCTAATTGGAATTTACCCTTTGAAATTATGTGTGATGCTAGTGATTATGCCATTGGTGCTGTTCTAGGACAAAGAGTTTATATGAAATTAAATGTTATTCAGTATGCTAGTAAAACTCTAGACAGTTCCTAGAGAAATTATGCTACTACTGAAAAAGAATTTTTAGCGGTTGTATTTGCTTGTGATAAGTTCAGACCTTACATTGTTGATTCCAAAGTAACTGTCCACACAGATCATGTTGCTATTAAATATCTTATGGAAAAGAAAGATGCTAAACCTAGACTTATTAGATGGGTTCTCTTGCTACAAGAATTTGATTTGCATATTATTGATAGAAAGGGAGATGAGAACCCCGTTGCAGACAACCTATCTAGGCTAGAAAATGTTCTTGATGACCCACTGCCTATTGATGATAGTTTTCCTAATGAACAATTAAATGTCATAAATGCCTCTCATAATACTCCATGGTATGTTGATTATGCGAATTATATTGTTGCTAAATTTATACCACCTAGTTTCACATACCATCAAAAGAAAAAGTTTTTCTATGATTTAGGACATTACTTCTGGGATGACCCACACCTTTATGAAGGAGTAGATGGTGTTATTACACATTGTGTACCTGAGCATGAACAGGAACAGATCCTACACATGTGCCACTCCGAGTCTTACGGAGGACACCACGCTGGAGATAGAACTGCACATAAGGTATTGCAATCCGGTTTCTATTGGCATACTCTCTTCAAAGATGCTCGTAAGTTTGTCTTGTCTTGTGATCAATGTCAACGAATTTGTAATATTAGTAGACGTCAGGAAATTCCTATGAACTATTCACTTGTTATTGAACCATTCGATGTTTGGGGCTTTGATTATATGGGACCTTTTCCTTCCTCTAATGGGTATACACATATTTTAGTTGTTGTTGATTACATTACTAAGTGGGTAGAAGCTATTCCAACTAGTAGTGCTGATAATAACACTTCAATTAAGATGCTTAAAGAAGTTATTTTTCTGAGGCTTGGACTCCCTAGATATTTAATGACTGATGGTGGTTCACATTTTATTCATGGTGCTTTCTGCAAAATGCTTGCTAAGTATGATGTTAACCATAGAATTGCATCTCCATATCATCCTCAGTCTAGTGGTCAAGTAGAGTTGAGCAATAGAGAGATTAAATTTATTTTGCAAAAGACTATCAATAGATCTAGAAAGAATTGGTCTAAGAAACTTGATGATGCATTATGGGATTATAAAACTGCTTATAGGAATCCTATGGGTATGTCTCCGTATAAAATGGTTTATGGAAAAGCATGTCACTTACCTCTTGAGCTAGAACATAAGACATATTGGGCTATCAAAGAGCTCAATTATGATTTCAAACTTGCCAGTGAGAAGAGGTAATTTGACATTAGCTCACTTGATGAATGGATAACCGAAGCCTATGAGAATGCCAAGTTGTTTAAAGAAATGGTTAAAAGATGGCATGATAAGAGGATACAAAAGCGTGAGTTTAATGTAGGTGATCATGTTTTGCTATACAACTCTCGTTTAAGATTTTTTGCAAGGAAGCTTCTCTCTAAATGGGAAGGTCCTTACATTATTGAGGAGGTCTATCGTTCCGGTGCCATAAAAATCAACAATGCCAAAGGCACAAATCCGAAGGTGGTAAATGGTTAAAGAGTCAAACATTACATCTCAGGTACTCCCATAAATGTTGAGACCAATATAATTAATACCGTAACCCGGAGGAGTACATAAGGGACACTTTCCAGAACATTTCAGACTTCAAAAAGGAATAGGTATGTGGTACGGTAAGTAAATCGACTCCAAAACATTTCCAATGATAAATTTTCTCCGTTTTGGAATATTTAAAAAATTAGAAAATTTAAAATTAGTCCGAAAGAGACACGAGGCCACCACAAGGGTGGCGGATTATATTTGGTATTCGTTGATGCTAGTTGGTTTATCCGGTGGAAGATTGTATTTTCAGATCCTTAATGATAATTAATACTCCTCTGATTATGATTATGAATATGCTTTGTGAGTAGTTATGTTTGTTCCTGGGGACATGGGAGAAGTCTTGTTATAACTAATTATGCGAATTTGGTATTCATTCCATATTTTGATGAGATGTATGTTGTCTCTCCTCTAGTGGTGTTATGTGAACGTCGACTACATGACACTTCACCATTATTTGGGCCTAGGGAAGGCATTGGGAAGTAATAAGTAGACGATGGGTTGCTAGAGTGACAGAAGCTTAAACACTAGTTTATGCGTTGCTTTTTTTGACAAAATGATAGTAGGGGGAAAACCCCTACTGTTTATCATATATCTATATAAATGGGGGGGGGGGTTACATAGACATATCAGCTACTTTACATCATAATGCAACAACACCTAAGGTGTGGATGCCCAATTAGTCCAAAATAGAGGAGGAGGCTATACAACAGAAGTACAAAAGTTGATAAGAGCAGCTCTATGTGTTGCCTTAACCCTATGTTGTAGTAAAGACAAATATTCTTTGAATTGTTTGAGCCAAGAGTCAACACTGGGGTCCAGCCCTCTGAAGTGCTTGTTATTTCTCTCCTTCCAAATGCTCCATGCCACAATTAAGAATGTTTCATAGAAGAATGGGTTCGGCCAGACATCCTTTGTGGTTTGGAGAAGATCAAGGCGACAAAGGAATGTTGGCCAAGTCATGTTTAGTCTAGCCCAGCAGCTCTGACTAAAAGGGCAGGAGAAGATCATGTGATCAACCATCTCCTCAATTTGTTGGTTGCAGAGGACGCAGTTGAAGTTGTTGGCAGTATTATAGTGCCTCCTCTTCAACATGTTGAGCATGTTGAGTCTGTCATGAAACAAGAGCCAACCAAAAACTTTGATTTTCATAGTGCACTTGGATTTCCAAAGTTGACTAAAGGCCTGATGTGCCACCCCGTCCTAAATTAGTTGTTGTAGTAATCCCTTGGTTTGTTGATCGTGGAGTCCCAGGAATAGTGCTAAACATCATGCAGAGACATCGATGGAGAGATCCACGTTGGTTGTAATTGGATATCCTGGATCTCAGCAAGAGCCTGGGGTGAGACGGGGAGGTGAAAGGTTTCATGCATGTCCATATTGGCCATTGCTTCTGCGACCGACATATACTCTTGCATGGCAAATGAGAAGTCACGAGGGTGTGAGATTTGTAGTACCTCCTCTCTCCAGAGGTCTTTCCAAAAGAGGGTTGACGTGCCATCCACCAGCTGAACCCGAGAAATTCCTCAGTAGATGGGGGTCAGCTTGAGAATGTTCTTCCACCAAAACGAGCCAACAGGGTCCACAGCGTGTGGAATTTTGCCATCATAGTGATTTTCCCAGATAAGGTTGACCCAAGGCACATCAAGTCTGTTAAAGAATTTGTGAAGGAATTTTAGTAGCAGGGCCTCATTGTGAATTTTCAAGTTGATCACCCCTAAGCCCTCTTTTTTCTTGGGTCGACAGACCAAATCCCAAGCAGCCAAAGAGTTACATTTATCGCCCTATTCGGTTTTCTTGGTCCAGAGGCATCTGCACCTGATCTTATCAAGGATCTCAATGAGCTTGGGAGGGAATTTGAGAGTGCACATGGAAAACACTAGAAGAGACGTGACCGAAGCATTCAACCAGGATAGCTTACCACCGTATGACATCATCGCAATGGTGGGTGTCAGTTCTCTTTCCAATCTGCAAACCAAAGGCATAAATTCTTGGATCATAGGTCGGGTAGTGCCCAATGATGTCTACTACACAACCTTCTTCTTGTAGACGTTGTTGGGCCTCCAAGTGTAGAGGTTTGTAGGACAGTAGCAAATTTCCCTCAAGTGGATGACCTAAGGTTTATCAATCCGTGGGAGGCGTAGGATGAAGATTGTCTCTCTCAAACAACCCTGCAACCAAATAGCAAAGAGTCTCTTGTGTCCCCAACACACCCAATACAATGGTAAATTGTATAGGTGCACTAGTTCGGCAAAGAGATGTTGATACAAGTGTAATATGGATGGTAGATATATGTTTTTGTAATCTGAAAATATAAAAACAACAAGGTAACTAATGATAAAAGTGAGCGAAAACGGTATTGTAATGCATTGAAACAAGGCCTAGGGTTCATACTTTCACTAGTGCAAGTTCTCTCAACAATAATAACATAATTGGATCGTATAACAATCCCTCAACATGCAACCAAGAGTCACTAATAGCGGAGAACAAACGAAGAGATTATTGTAGGTTACGAAACCACCTCAAAGTTATCCTTTCTGATCGATCTATTCAAGAGTCCGTAGTAAAATAACACGGAACTATTCTTTCCGTTCAATCTATCCTAGAGTTCATACTAGAATAACATCTTAAGACACAAATCAACCAAAACCCTAATGTAACCTAGATACTGCAATGTCACCTCAAGTATCCGTGGGTATGATTATACGATATGCATCACACGATCTCAGATTCATCTATTCAACCAACACAAAGAACTTCAAAGAGTGCCCCAAAGTTTCTATCGGAGAGTCAAGATGAAAACGTGTGCCAACCCCTATGCATAAGTTCATGAGGTCACAGAACTCGCAAGTTGATCACCAAAACATACATCAAGTGGATCACGTGAATATCTCATTGTCACCACAGATAAGCACATGCAAGACATACATGAAGTGTTCTCAAATCCTTAAAGACTCAATCCGATAAGGTAACTTCATAGGGAAAACTCAATCCATTACAAGGGAGTAGAGGGGGATAAACAACATAAGATCCAACTATAATAGCAAAGCTCGCGATACATCAAGATCGTGCCAAATCAAGAACACGAGAGAGAGAGAGAGATCAAACACATAGCTACTGGTACATACCCTCAGCCCTGAGGGTGAACTACTCCCTCCTCGTCATGGAGAGCGTCGGGATGATGAAGATGGCCACCGGAGAGGGATTCCCCCCCTCCGGCAGGGTGCTGGAACGGGTCTAGATTGGTTTTCGGTGGCTACAGAGGCTTGCGGCAGCGGAACTCCCGATCTAGGTGATTTTTTGGAGGTTTCTGTATTTATAGGGATTTTTGGTGCCGGGAACAAGTCAGGGGGGTCGCCGAGTCATCCACAAGATGGGGCGGCATGCCGGGGGGGGGGGGGGGGGGGGGGGTAGGGCGTGCCCCCACCCTCGTGGATGGCCCGGGACTCTTCTGGCCCAACTCTTTTACTCCGGGGGCTTCTTTTGGTCCATAAAAAAGGTCAAAAATTGGCATGTCCATTGGACTCCGTTTGGTATTCCTTTTTCTGTAAAACTCAAAAACAAGGAAAAAAACTGGCACTGGGCTCTAGGTTAATAGGTTAGTCCCAAAAATCATATAAAATAGCATATAAATGCATATAAAACATCCAAGGTTGATAATATAATAGCATGGAACAATCAAAAAATTTAGATACGTTGGAGACGTATCAAGCATCCCCAAGCTTAATTTCTGCTCGTCCTCGAGTAGGTAAATGATAAAAATAGAATTTTTGATGTGGAATGCTACCTAGCATATTTATACATGTAATTCTCAACGTATCAAGCATCCCCAAGCTTAATTTCTGCTCGTCCTCGAGTAGGTAAATGATAAAAACAGAATTTTTGATGTGGAATGCTATCTAGCATATTTATCCATGTAATTCTCTTTATTGTAGCAAGAATATTCAGATCCGAAAGATTCAAGACAAAAGTTTAATATTGACATAAAAATAATAATACTTCAAGCATACTAACAAAGTAATCATGTCTTCTCAAAATAACATGGCCAAAGAAAGCTATCCCTACAAAATCATATAGTATGGCTATGCTCTATCTTCATCACACAAAATATTTAAATCATGCACAACCCCGATGACAAGCCAAGCAATTGTTTCATACTTTTGATGTTTTCAAACTTTTTCAATCTTCACGCAATACATGAGCGTGAGCCATTGACATAGCACTATAGGTGGAATAGAATGGTGGTTGTGGAGAAGACAAAAAGGAGAACATAGTCTCACATCAACTAGGCGTATCAACGGGCTATGGAGATGCCCATCAATAGATACCAATATGAGTGAGTAGGGATTGCCATGCAACAGATGCACTAGAGCTATAAGTGTATGAAAGCTAAAAAAGAAACTAAGTGGGTGTGCATCCAACTCGCTTGCTCACGAAGACCTAGGGCATTTTGAGGAAGCCCATCATTGGAATATACAAGCCAAGTTCTAATGAAAGATTCCCACTAGTATATTGAAGTGACAACATAGGAGACTCTCTATCATGAAGATCATGGTGCTACTTTGAAGCACAAGTGTGGTAAAAGGATAGTAGCATTGCCCCTTCTCTCTTTTTCTCTCATTTTTTTGTTTTTTGGGGCCTTTTTTATGGCCTCTTTTTTCTCTTTTTTTTACTTTCATCCGGAGTCTCATCCCGACTTGTGGGGGAATCATAGTCTCCATTATCCTTTCCTCACATGGGACAATGCTCTAATAATGATGACCATCACACTTTTATTTTCTTACAATTCAAGAATTACTCGATACTTAGAACAAAATATGACTCTATGTGAATGCCTCCGGCGGTGTACCCGGCATGTGCAATGAATCAAGAGTGACATGTATGAAAGAATTATGAAAGGTGGCTTTGCCACAAATATGATGTCAACTATATGATCATGCAAAGCAATATGACAATGATGGAACATGTCATAATAAACAGAATGGTGGAAAGTTGCATGGCAATATATCTCGAAATGGCTATGGAAATACCATAATAGGTAGGTATGGTGGCTGTTTTGAGGAAGGTATATGGTGGGTGTATGGTACCAGCGAAAGTTGCGTGGTACTAGGAAGGCTAGCAATGGTGGAAGGGTGAGAGTGCGTATAATCCATGGACTCAACATTAGTCATAAAGAACTCACATACTTATTGCAAAAATCTATTACTTATCGAAACAAAGTACTATGCGCATGCTCCTAGGGGGGGGGATAGATTGGTAGGAAAATACCATCGCTCGTCCCCGACCGCCACTCATAAGGAAGACAATCAAAAAATAAATCATGCTCCGACTTCATCACATAACGGTTCACCATACGTGCATGCTACAGGAATCATAAAATTTAACACAAGTATCTCTCAAATTCACAACTACTCAACTAGCATGACTCTAATATCACCATCTTCATATCTCAAAACAATCATCAAGTATCAAACTTCTCATAGTATTCAATGCACTTTATATGAAAGTTTTTATTATATCCCTCTTGGATGCCCATCATATTAGGACTAAATTCATAACCAAAGCAAATTACCATGTTGTTCTAAAAGACTCTCAAAATAATATAAGTGAAGCATGAGAGTTCATCTATTTCTTCAAAATAAAACCACCGCCGTGCTCGAAAAGGATGTAAGTGAAGCACTAGAGCAAATGACAAACTACTCCGAAAGATATAAGTGAAGATCAATGAGTAGTTGAATAATTATGCAACTATGTGAAGACTCTCTAACATTTAATAATTTAAGATCTTGGGATATTATTCAAACAGCAAGCACAACAAAATAAAATAAAATGATGCTCCAAGCAAAACACATATCATGTGGTGAATAAAAATATAGCTCCAAGTAAAGTTACCGATGAACAAAGACGAAAAAGGGGATGCCATCCGGGGCATCCCCAAGCTCAGGCTCTTGGTTGTCCTTGAATATTAACTTGGGGTGCCTTGGGAATCCCCAAGCTTAGGCTCTTTCCACTCCTTATTCCGTAATCCATCGAATCATTACCCAAAACTTGAAAACTTCACAACACAAAACTTAACAGAAAACTTGTAAGCTCCGTTAGTATAAGAAAATAAATCACCACTTTTCGTACTATTGTGAACTCATTATAAATTCATATTGGTGTAATATCTAGTGTATTCCAACTTCTCTATGGTTCATACCCTCCGATACTACTCATAGATTCATCAAAATAAGCAAACAACACAATGAAAACAGAATCTGTCAAAAATAGAATAGTCTGTAGCAATCTGGAGGTTACGAATACTTATGTAACTCCAAAAATTCTGAAAAATTAGGACGACCAGGAAAATTTGTATATTGATATATTTCAGTTGGAATTGGTATTTTATCGCTCTCTGGTAAAAAATGAAAATTATCTTCGTGATCGCATACTTTCTATTTTTATCAGCAAGATCAAACAACAATCACCCAAGAAGATCCTAAAGGCTCTACTTGGCACTTCATTGAAACAAAAGCTATAAAACATGATTAATACAGTAGCTTAATCATGTTAACACACAAAACAGTAGGGGTAAATATTGGGTTGTCTACCAACAAGCACTTTTCTTTAATGCCTTTATAGCTAGGCATGATGATGACAATGATGCTCACATAAAAGATAAGAATTGAAACATAACCGGAGCATCATGAAGCATATGACTAGCATATTTAAGCCTAACCCAGTTCCTATGCATAGGGATTTTGTGAGCAAACAACTTATGGGAACAATAATCAACTAGCATAGGAAGGCAAAACAAGCATAACTTTAAAACTTTAAGCACATAGAGAGGAAACTTGATATTATTGCAATTCCTACAAGCATATATTCCTCCCTCATAATAATTTTCAGTAGCATCATGAATGAATTAAACTATATAGCTATCACAAAACATATTCTTAACACGATCCACATGTATGCAAAGTTGACACTCTGCCAAAATAGTGGGATTAACATTAACTAAAGTCGTGACCTCTTCAAACCCACTTTCATATATATTAAAAAAACACTTTCATAATTATCACAATAAGATTCAACACCCTCCAAAATAGTGGGATCATTACTTCCTAAAGTTGACTCTCTTCGAAACCCACTTTCATCAATATAATCATCATAAATAGGTGGCATGATATCATCAAAATAAATTTGCTCATCAAAACTTCGGGGACAAAAAATATCATCTTCATCAAAC
>NC_053022.1:337669147-337679938 GCF_003073215.2 Triticum urartu
GGAGGAGCCTACCAACGAGCTGGAGAAATGCAATACGGTGCCTGCCGCTGCTGCACGTTTAACGACCCTCGCCAGCTCGAACGCCCACTGCCGCTCCAGACAATCCCTCTCGAAGCGGCCTGACTGCTCATAGATCTCCGGATTCCTCGCCTCTGCGTTGGCGTGTGCTGCGGCCACGGCTGCGGTAAGGCTCTTTGCATGCTTGACGAGACGCTCCTCCTCCTCCCCCAGGAACTCGATGTAGCGCGCAATGTCGCTAACGCACGTGTGGGCCTCCACCTCCGCCTCCCTCGTTTGGGTGGCCGTGGCAGAGCGGGTGATGATCCTGGTGGTCGATGGTGGGCTGCGGCGGCGGGGCGGGAGATGGCCCTGGATTTCGATGGTGGTGTGGCAGCAACGGAGGCCGGCAACAGCTGCCGACGGGCAGCGACGGCGGAGCGTGTGGTGGGTGTTCCTCGCACACCCAACAGGGATGCCACACGAACTACACTACGTCGGGACTGCACTGCCGCCACGGTGTAGCCTCCCAACTGGAGCTGTCCTCTGATGACGGCGGAGTGGCTGAGCGACGACGACGGACCGGTGCCATTGGAGATTATGGGAAAAGCACACGAGATAATCTACAGGGAGGGAGGGGAAAATGCGACGCAGGACTCGCCGACCGTGAGGGTTTTTATAGCAGGCCGGTAAGCATTGGCATTTTGGTGGATTTCACTGAGTTGAGCGGGAAGCTTGCGCGGGAACCTACGAGGTAGCGTGGGAATGGGCTCACCGACGATTCATTGGCGCCACGTTTGGCCAAAAGAACGCCCCCGCGCGTTGCGCAAACTTGCGCTGTAAGCCGTCTGCGGCAGCAGGGTGACAAGACGCGCGAGAGGAGGATGAAAGGACACGTACACATACGGTTAATACAAAAAAACATTTGTGATTTAATTACCTACTATACCCCCGTCCTGGTTTATAAGTAGGATTTAACTAATAAAATACGAATGCATGTCGCCCAAGATTATATCGTTGGAGTCGTATTTGAACATAGTTTCCAGCTATACAATTTTTGTAACATGCATTAACACTTTTTTGGTTAAATTTAAGGTTATATACCAGCAATCGTTTGCCGGAACACACACGGCTTATTCCATCACAAATAGCTCGGATGGATCAACTGTATGCCAAGTATCGCACATGCAACTCTAATCTGATTCTTGCTTGATGTCTCTGACATTGCTCGCACAGTTCATTTTATTTGCCACGTATCACTGTGCCGGCCTCTGCTCGCATCCCTCGGCAAGCTCTGCTCGTCGTTAGGCGCCGGAGCGCGATGTGCTCGCTGTTAGGCGCAGCAGCGCGCTCTGCTCGCGTCCGTCGGCGCGCTCAGCTTGTGGACAGCTTTTCCTTCATATATATATATATATATACACACACATATGGTTGCTCGCCGTTGAGGCGACCGCGGAGCGCTCTACTCGTGTCCCTCCGCACGTGCTCTGCCAGCGGTTGGGCGTGCGCACGATCACGTCGGGGGGCCCATATGCATGTGGTTGCGCTGCGCGGGTTGCCACGCGATGCAGTTATGTGCGGCATGATGGAGTTACATGCTGCAAATTAGAACTATCATCAGGGCCTGCCGATATTCCTGGTCGTCCAGCTTCCCCTTTAATTCCCGTGGCCATTATAACCTTAGTCTCTTCAACCTTTTGATCGCGCCCCACAACAGAACAAGCACACCCACGATGACACATAGAGAGGGGATGTCTAGCGGCGCTCCAATGGAGTTCGGCAAGCATAGAGTGGATACCCACGCAAGGGAGACGGATCTCTCGGTGGTGTACACCATCGACCCGGCCATGGTGGACGACTACATCAACAGCGTTGAGCAGTTGCTTGCTCGAGACAAGTACAAGGTGGTCAGCATCGACCTCCAGTACACCACCGGTCGTCCCGGCATAGATCAGAAGGTTGCTGTCACCCAGTTGTGTGTGGTCCATCATGTCCTCATCTACCACTACCACATGGGCACAGAGCCTTGCGACCGTTTCAACAGGTTTGTCAACAGCACTGACTACAAGTTCGCCACTGTGGAGACCACCGATGATGTAAACATGCTCCGTGTTACGGGCTTGGCCTGCAAGAACCATGTCGAAATCCGTGACCACTACAGGGTCTGGGGCAGCACGAAGAAGGACTCCTTGGTCGAACTCGCCTCGGCCATCATCGACCCCTACTACAAAAATATGAAGCAGGATGCCCAGAACAAGTCCCCTATCCCGGCACAGGGCCTGGATGCGGCAACTGGATGAACATCACCTCAGGTTCGCGGCCAAGAGTGTGTACACATGCTACGAGATGCACAGGTGGATCATTGACATGAGGAAGTGCCTCGTTACCAAAATCGACGAGCCCGGATCGAGCCAGAAGCAGAGCAAGCGTCACAAGAAGTAGATGATGATCAGATGATCGTTTATGCTAGTTAATCATGCATGTAATATATAGTTTACTTTATTGGTGTGTGGAAATGTCATGTGTGTAGTAGCCACCTATGTAATTATGCATGTAATAGTTTACTTTGGTGTGTGCAAATGCCATGGTTGTAGTAGCCACCTATGTAACTGGATGTTTAATTTGGTTATGCAAGCATGTCCTTATAAGTGTGTATATATATGTTGTTGTTCTGTATGCAATCCCATCGCACAACACACACGTCTTATTAGCAGCAACCGTCTGTGTTATTATCGGTCTTCACACACATTTCTGATTACAAACCTGTTTGCCGCGTATCACACACATCTTGTTAAGTTGAACCATTTCTGTTCTCATGTATCAACGCAAACAGTTCATCCGAGTGAACCGCATGTCGTATATCTCACACACCTTCATATGGCTGACCGTTTCTTTTGTGTTGCCTAATCACAAACAGTTCCTCCGAGTGAACCATACGTTGTATATCGCACACACCTCCATCCGGCTGCCCCTTTCTTTTGTTCTTCCTCATCACAAACAGTTAATTGAACTGAACTATATGCCCTGCATCGCACACGCAACTAAAATCTGAACCGTGTTTGATGCATCCTCCATCGCAAACGTTCTGCACCTTTTTTGACGGGTTTTTTTACACCACCATCTGCGATTATGGCATCGCACACAGTTTCGTCGAAGGGTCTCTAATCGTAGTGTCGCATTAGCAGCATCCTGCAGTAGTGGTTATTGCATTTTATTCTTCATTTGAGCACCAGAAAGCTATGCTACATCGAAACCTAGACGTTCTATACAAAGAAATCATAAGGCCATTAACATGCCGATAAGTCACGGTGAACATAGGGGGAAGGGGTCCATGAACCACCTTGAAATATCCCTATATCTTTTAAATATAGCAGCAAGAATAATTAATTCAAATGGAAAATTCTATTCTTGGGCCACCATGTAACTTTAACTAGATACATAAAGAGTACCCTCAGAAAACATTCACAAAGAGTAAAAAAATGTCTAAGCATGATAAGATCATTTCAAAGATCATGCTCATGCCCCCTCTCTCTCACACTCTAAACGAGAAAGTTGTATCTCTATAGCGGCTAAATGCAAAAAAACATGGTATAAAATCTAGGAAATACTATCACAGAACAACAAGCGTGTACAAATCGTAAAATCGTTAACAAGTCAACTTTAACTAACTATACAAAGAACATAAAGAGCACAAAAAAGTCTAGACCATGATGAAGTCGTTTGCAGCATCATCCACCCCCTCTGCCCCAAACCCTATTGCATTCCTGTTTGTTGTGTGTGCCTCCATGTTTGTTGTCACACCTCTGGTGATCGACGCTAGGGGAGACATGAGACATAGAAGTGTGTGCCCAACTACTTACTAAAACTTAAAGTAAAGGAATAAAGGTATCAATGGATGAGTCAAACACACATATTATTTAATTTAGAGTTGCTAGACTGGAAGTTAAACTGGTTAATTTGAGATTGCTCTTTGATGCGGTAGATGTTTTAATAAGTTGAAAGATGAAAACTAATCATTCTTTTCCACTAATGTATATATAGTGAAGTCTCAAAATAAAATGTGGAAAAGCAATATTTCTGTATAAGAGAGGAATAAGTGAAAATGGAATAGCTTATCATAAGCGCATCATCCTTAAAAACACGAAAAAAATCTCACTAGACGTGCGCTAGGGGAGCAGTGGGAGTTAGATTGTAATAACCATGCGCATACTCATAAATTATGGTTTTTGGACCACCCTTGTCTATGTAATGAACAGTTGTGATGTTATAATACTCACTTCGTTCCAGAATATAAGGTGCATATTTTTTATGAAAGTCAAACTTATGTATATTAACTAAGATTAAAGAATAAAATATTAACATCCACAATACAAAACAAAAATAAATTTAAAATACACTTCATGACCGATATAATGATACAAATTTGGTATTGTAAATATTAATATATTTTTCTGTAAAATCGATCAGACATTACATAATGAAAGATCGAGAAGAGGGGTTCAGAGGGGGTGATTAGACCCTTAACAAACAAGGGTGGCAGTTTTTACAATTCTTCAAGTTAAGGTTGAGTTTAGCACATGTTAAAGGGCACACAATACATTCTCCACAAGGATAGAAAGAGTATAGGCAGCGGAAAGAGTAAAGCATGCAAGCGCAAGAATGTAAAAGGGATGGGAATTGGAATGAGCAAACGCAATGGAGACGTGGAAATTTTTGGCGTGGTTTCGATAGGTGGTGCTGTCATACGTCCACGTTGATGGAGACTTCAGCCCATGGAGGGAAATAGTTGCGTGAGTCCACAGAGGGCTCCACCCATGAAGGGTCCACTAAGAAGAAACCTTGTCTACTCCACCATGGCTTACGTCCGCGAAGGACTAGCATCACTCGGGTAGACCTTCATGAAGTAGGCATCTCCTTGCCCTGACAAACTTCTTGGTTCAATCCACATGATGTCAGAGGCTCCCAAACGACACCTAACCAATCTAGGAGACACCACTCTCCAAAAGGTAATATATGGTGTGTAGATGATGAACTCCTTGCTCTTGTGCTTCAAATGATAGTCTCCCCAACACTCAACTCACCCTCACATATTTGGCTATGCTAGAAGAAGGATTTCATGGAAAGCAACTTGGGGAAGGCTAGAAATCAAGGTTCAAATGGTTGGAATGGGATCTCTTCATCTCAACACATGAGTAGGTGGTCCTCTCTCAGAAAATAAATGGTGGAAGTGTAGTCACGTTCTGATGGCTCTCTTACTAAGTAAGGGGGGTGGAGGGGTATATATAACCTCCACACGAAATCCAACCGTTACATACATTTGACCCAACTGTGTGGCACCGATCAGAATTCTTGGTGGCACCGACCTGTGTAAAATATATGAATGTTGGAGGTCTTGGTGGGACTTAATGCTAACATCTCAGGGCGACCACTGTGCAATGGTAGGTCAAACCTCGCTTTGGTGGCACCGATTGCATGATCTCGATAAGATCAAAATAAAGCAATAAGGCAATAGAAGGTTGGCAAGCCTTCTCGATGGCACTGATTGCAAAACTCGATAAGACCAAAATAATTGCAACAGATGACAGAGAGTTGGCAAGGCCATCTCGGTGGCACCGATTACAAAACTCGGTAAGACCGAAATAATTGCAACAGATGACAGAGAGTTGGCAAGGCCATCTCGGTGGGACCAAGATCCATATTGGTGGATCCAATTTGTTAGGGTTTAGCTGTGGTAGTGTCCAGATGAACTCGGTGGGTCCGGATAGGTAAGTTTGATGGGAACGAGTTGGCTTGAAGGGTTTTGGACATATTATTGGGGAACATAGCAGAATTTCAAAATTTTCTACGCATCACCAAGGTCAATCTATGGAGTCATCTAGCAACGAGGGAGAGGGGAAGTACATCTACATACCCTTGTAGATCGGCAGCGCGGAAGCGTTCAAGAGAACGGGGTTGACGGAGTCGTACTCATCGTGATCCAAATCACCGATGACCTAGCACGCGAATGGACGGCACTCCGCGTTCAACAAACGTCGGTTGGGGAAGACGTCTCTAACTTGATCCAGCAAGGGGGAAGGAGAGGGTTGATGAAGATCCAGCTAGCACGACGGCGTGGTGGTGGAAGCAACGGGTGATCGGGCAGGGCTTCGCCAGCTCAGGGAGAGGGAGGATGGTCACGGGAGGGAGAGGGAGTGCAGGGGATAGGGTGCGGCTGCCTCCTCCCCCCTATTTATAAGGACCCCTAGGGGGCCGGCCCTAGGAGATCCAATCTCCAAGGGGGCGGGGAAGGGGCGGCCAAGGGGGTGGCTTGCCCCCCAAGCCGAGTGGGGCGCCCCCACCCCTAGGGTTTCCAACCCTAGGCGCAGGGGGAGGCCCAAGGGGGGCGCACCAGCCCACTAGGGGCTGGTTCCCCTCCCACTTCAGCCCACGGGGCCCTCCGGGATAGGTGGCCCCACCTGGTGGACCCCCGGGACCCTTCCGGTGGTCCCGGTACAATACCGATTACCCCCGAAACTTTCCCGATGGCCGAAACTTGACTTCCTATATATAAATCTTCACCTCCGGACCATTCCGGAACTCCTCGTGACTGTCCGGGATCTCATCCGGGACTCCGAACAACTTTCGGGTTACCATACTAATATCTCAACAACCCTAGCGTCACCGAACCTTAAGTGTGTAGACCCTACGGGTTCGGGAGACACGCAGACATGACCGAGACGACTCTCCGGTCAATAACCAACAGCGGGATCTGGATACCCATGTTGGCTCCCACATGCTCCTCGATGATCTCATCGGATGAACCACGATGTCGAGGATTCAATCAATCCGTATACAATTCCCTTTGTCAATCGGTACGTTACTTGCCCGAGACTCGATCGTCGGTATCCCAATACCTCATTCAATCTCGTTACCAGCAAGTCACTTTACTCGTACCGTAATGCATGATCCCGTGATCAACCACTTGGTCACATTGAGATCATTATGATTATGCATTACCGAGTGGGCCCAGAGATACCTCTCCATCATACGGAGTGACAAATCCCAGTCTCGATTCGTGCCAACCCAACAGACACTTTCGGAGATACCTGTAGTGTACCTTTATAGTCACCCAGTTACGTTGTGACGTTTGGCACACCCAAAGCACTCCTACGGTATCTGGGAGTTGCACAATCTCATGGTCTAAGGAAATGATACTTGACATTCGGAAAAGCTATAGCAAACGAACTACACGATCTTTGAGCTATGCTTAGGATTGGGTCTTGTCCATAACATCATTCTCCTAATGATGTGATCCCGTTATCAATGACATCCAATGTCCATAGTCAGGAAACCATGACTATCTTTCGATCAACGAGCTAGTCAACTAGAGGCTCACTAGGGACGTGTTGTGGTCTATGTATTCACATAGTGTACCTTTATAGTCACCCAGTTACGTTGTGACGTTTGGCACACCCAAAGCACTCCTACGGTATCTGGGAGTTGCACAATCTCATGGTCTAAGGAAATGATACTTGACATTCGGAAAAGCTATAGCAAACGAACTACACGATCTTTGAGCTATGCTTAGGATTGGGTCTTGTCCATAACATCATTCTCCTAATGATGTGATCCCGTTATCAATGACATCCAATGTCCATAGTCAGGAAACCATGACTATCTTTCGATCAACGAGCTAGTCAACTAGAGGCTCACTAGGGACGTGTTGTGGTCTATGTATTCACACATGCATTACGATTTCCGGATAACACAATTATAGCATGAGCAAAGAAATATAATAATAACCATTTTATTATTGCCTCTAGGGCATATTTCCAACAGTCTCCCACTTGTACTAGAGTCAATAGTCTAGTTACATTGTGATGAATCGAACACCCATGCAGTTCTGGTGTTGATCATGTTTTGCTCTAGGGAGAGGTTTAGTCAACGGATCTGCCACATTCAGGTCTGTATGTACTTTACAAATATCTATGTCTCCATTTTGAACACTTTCACGAATGGAGTTGAAGTGACGCTTGATATGCCTGGTCTTCCTGTGAAACCTGGGCTCCTTGGCAAGGGCAATAGCTCTAGTGTTGTCACAAAAGAGAGTCATCGGGCCCGACGCATTGGGCATGACTCCTAGGTCGGTAATGAACTCCTTCACCCAGATTGCCTCTCGTGCTGCCTCCGAGGCTGCCATGTACTCCGCTTCACATGTAGATCCCGCCACAACGCTTTGCTTGCATCTGCACCAGCTTACTGCCCCACCATTCAAAATATACACGTATCCGGTTTGTGACTTGGAGTCATCCAGATCTGTGTCGAAGCTAGCATCGACGTAACCCTTTACGACGAGCTCTTCGTCACCTCCATAATTGAGAAACATATCCTTAGTCCTCTTCAGGTACTTCAGGATGTTCTTGACCGTTGTCCAGTGTTCCATGCCAGGATTACTTTGGTACCTTCCTACCAAACTTACGGCAAGGTTTACATCAGGTCTGGTACACAGCATAGCATACATGATAGACCCTATGGCCGAGGCATAGGGGACGATACTCATCTTTTCTCTATCTTCTGCCGTGGTCGGGCATTGAGCCATGCTCAATCTCGTACCTTGCAATACAGGCAAGAACCCCTTCTTTGACTGATCCATTTTGAACTTCTTCAATATCTTGTCAAGGTACGTACTCTGTGAAAGACCAATGAGGCGTCTCGATCTATCTCTATAGATCTTGATGCCTAATATATAAGCAGCTTCTCCAAGATCCTTCATTGAAAAACACTTGTTCAAGTAGACCTTTATGCTTTCCAAGAATTCTATATCATTTGCCATCAACAGTATGTCATCCACATACAATATGAGAAATGCTACAGAGCTCCCACTCACTTTCTTGTAAATGCAGGCTTCTCCATAAGTCTGCGTAAACCCAAACGCTTTGATCATCTCATGAAAACGAATGTTCCAACTTCGAGATGCTTGCACCAGCCCATAAATCGAGCGTTGGAGCTTGCACACCTTGTCAGCATTCTTAGGATCGACAAAACCTTCCGGTTGCATCATATAGAATTCTTCCTTAAGGAAACCATTAAGGAATGCCGTTTTGACGTCCATTTGCCATATCTCATAATCATAGAATGCGGCAATTGCTAACATGATTCAGACGGACTTCAGCTTCGCTACGGGTGAGAAAGTCTCATCGTAGTCAACCCCTTGAACTTGTCAATAACCCTTAGCGACAAGACAGGCTTTATAGATGGTCACATTACCATCCGCGTCTGTCTTCTTCTTAAAGATCCATTTATTTTCTATGGCTCGCCGATCATCGGGCAAGTCAGTCAAAGTCCATACTTCGTTTTCATACATGGATCCTATCTCGGATTTCATGGCTTCCAGCATTTTTCGGAATCCGGGCCCGCCGGAAAGTGGTGCAACTCAGGAAAATGTTCCTGTGGTGCCTGCACCAATTAGAGAGGAAGTTAATGATGATGATCAAGATACTTCTGATCAAGCTCCTACTGAACATTCGAAGGTCCACAAGGACACGTTGCACCAGAGTGGTACGGCAACCCTGTCTTGGAAATCATGTTGTTAGACAACGGTGAACCTTCGAACTATGAAGAAGCGATGGCGGGCCCGGATTCTGACAAATGGCTGGAAGCCATGAAATCCGAGATAGGATCCATGTATGAAAACGAAGTATGGACTTTGACTGACTTGCCCGATGATCGCGAGCCATAGAAAATAAATGGATTTTTAAGAAGAAGACAGACGCGGATGGTAACGTAACTATTTATAAAGCTCGTCTTGTCGCTAAGGATTATCGACAAGTTCAAGGGGTTGACTACGATGAGACTTTCTCACCCGTAGCGAAGCTGAAGTCCGTCCGAATCATGTTAGCAATTGCCGCATTCTATGATTATGAAATATGGCAAATGGACGTCAAAACGGCCTTAATGGTTTCCTTAAGGAAGAATTGTATATGATGCATCCGGAAGGTTTTGTCGATCCTAAGAATGCTGACAAGGTGTGCAAGGTCCAACGCTCGATTTATGGGCTGGTGCAAGCATCTCGGAGTTGGAACATTCATTTTGATGAGATGATCAAAGCGTTTGGGTTTACGCAGACTTATGGAGAAGCCTGCATTTACAAGAAAGTGAGTGGGAGCTCTGTAGCATTTCTCACATTGTATGTGGATCACATACTATTGATGGGAAATGATATAGAATTCTTGGGAAGCATAAAGGCCTACTTGAACTAGTGTTTTTCAATGAAGGACCTTGGAGAAGCTACTTATATATTAGGCATCAAGATCTATAGAGATAGATCGAGACGCCTCATTGGTCTTTCACAGAGTACGTACCTTGACAAGATATTGAAGAAGTTCAAAATGGGTCAGTCAAAGAAGGGGTTCTTGCCTGTATTGCAAGGTACGAGATTGAGCACGGCTCAATGCCCGACCATGGCCGAAGATAGAGAAAAGATGAGTGTCGTCCCCTATGCCTCGGCGATAGGTTCTATCATGTATGCTATGCTGTGTACTAGACCTGATGTAAACCTGCCGTAAGTTTGGTAGGAAGGTACCAAAGTAATCCCGGCATGGAACACTGGACAGCGGTCAAGAATATCCTGAAGTACCTGAAGAGGACTAAGGATATGTTTCTCGTTTATGGAGGTGACGAAGAGCTCGTCGTAAAGGGTTACGTCGATGCTAGCTTCGACACAGATCTGGATGACTCTAAGTCACAAACCGGATACGTGTATATTTTGAATGGTGGGGCAGTAAGCTGGTGCAGTTGCAAGCAAAGCGTTGTGAG
>NC_053022.1:337680938-337755156 GCF_003073215.2 Triticum urartu
TTTCGGCTTATTCTGCAAGCCAATCCGTTGTTTTTGTTTTGATTTGTGGTATTCGAGTTGCTTCGAAGTCAAATGTTGATTTCATACCTTTCCTAAGCGGTGTTCTCATATCACACGTGGAGAGACCCTTGGATCCCTCAGCCATCGACGTTTCGCCCTATTATACCCAAGGGTAACTGTTGGCTGAACCGGGTGGCAGATTTTATCGATGATAACGGTGCGTGGCGTGTTGATCGCCTACGGGAATTCTTTTGGCCTATGGACGTGGATTACATACTGAAAATCATTTGTTTTCCCGCCCACCCACCCCCCTTTGTTTCTTCAAGGACTCAGATTTCTTAATCAAGTATACATCTTATTGATGCGAAGTCTCTCCATTCTTTTCCGTCAATATTCTTATCCGGTGATTCTCAGGAAGATCCTAACGGAGCCTCAAGTTCATCATCATTTGCTCTTTTTCTTCTCCGGTGGAACCAATTCAAGCTTTGGTGTTGATCATATCCCTTTTCCTCGTTTCAAATACCTTTCTCTTGCCAGTGCTCCTCATATTCGTTCTTTTCTCACTATTAAATTGTTCCGAAGTGCTCAAGATATCTCGAACATTTGTGTTTCCACTCTGCATTCATTCAAGATCTTTCAAGGATGTCATCTCATTCAAGCCTTTTAATTCTACCGGTGCTATCTCTCTTTTAAATCGATCTACGGTGTTTATTTTGAGTGGGCCCTAACCCACAGGTCTTTTCCCAGGATCTTACCTGACTCTTCTAATTTTCGTGGAGCTATCCTAAATTCGTTTCAAAGTTTGATGTAAGAATGAGTTATCATCAGTCAAATGCCTTTCTCCAAGATCTTTCAATTTCTTTTCATCGTTGGTTCAACCTCTTCGTTTTTTGGGGATTCTCCCAGAGTGCCTCAATAATTCTTGATGGTGTTTCTCGTCGTCATTCTCAGATTTTGAAGACCGAAGAAGGGTTTTCTCTTAAATCTTGCTCCATTCTCTTCAAGACTCATGGTTCTAGCTTATTGTCATCCTCTCATAATTATTTTCGATTGTGAGTATTCTTTTCACCCATCCGGAGCATTTCAAGAGTATTTTCAGTTTTTTTCTCTAGAGGCTATCATCTCAGAATTTTTCATTCCAGCTTTCAGCTCTCGTTTCCTCCAAATCTTACCGGTGCTTCATTCAAGTATTCTTTTATCAGATCATGATCTCTTCGTTTCATTTGTACCTAAACTCTCTCATCTATCTTCGTTCATTTGCCAATTTCTTACCGGTGATTCATCTCTTTTCTTCGGTTTTTTCAGTTCTTACGGTGGTTCGTTCAAGAGTTCTCTTCCTTGGTTATCAAGTCATTTATTCGTTGTTTCAATCCCACCTGTGGTTCCATCAATACCATCTCAAGTTTATGTTATATCTCTCTTAATCTTTTCTACGAGAATAAGTAATATGTCAAATCCGTTGATTATCATCAATTTAATTGGTGAAGGATAAGCATAATGTAATTCTTATTCTTGTTTCAACGAGTGAACTCAATTCCCTATTCCGGAGGCTCATCAAATTCCTGATTTCAATTGTTTCATCTTCTCTTTTTCCCGGAGTTCCAACCTTTTCAATTATTTCACCACGGCGATTCATGGAAATCGGTACAAAGATTCACCTTGTGTTTTCAACTTCTCTTGCCTTCCGTTTGATCATTCTTTTGTTTAACGGAGTTCTTCATGAAGGTTCTACATGTTGGTTCATAAAGGATTTAATTCCGTCTAGAAGTTTTTCATTGAGATTCTTTTCTGAGGAGCTCATGCTTTCTTCATCCTGTAATCCAGAGTGCAATTGTTTCTCCCTTAATATATCATTCTTCATTCACAAGATTGAGATATTTAAACCCATCAATATCTTCATTGCAATTATCTTGGGTTATATTTCACCTAAAGTTTTTCCCTAAGGATTGTTGCTATTTATGGTGCTTATAAAGGACCCAAGTTCTTCTTTCATCCTCCCGGTGAAATAGTTTCTCGTCTCCTTGTGGATATCAATCCAATCTATCGTTTCCGTCAGTGGCAGAATTTTCACCTCAGTTTTGAGATGTTTTTTTCATAAGCCCACAACAAGTTAATTCGTTTCGTTGCTGATAACCCAACAACTCCGGTCTAGCATTTATTGTAAGCGTGCTCTACCAAGATCTTGTGTTCTCCTCCGTTCATTCCTTTCCATCCTCTCATTTCTTTCGGAGGCTTCGCGATATTGCTTTCTACAACCATCATCTCGTTTTATCAAAGATCATGTTTCTTTTCCTTGCTTATCCCGTTTAACCGGAGTGTGTGCCCGCTGCTCAAGTTCTTTTCATCTTATCAAGCTTCATATCACTTTTCAACCGGAGTTCTGCCCGAGATTATTCTTCTTTGATCTTTGTTTATCTCATTTCAACTAGAGTGGTTTCAATTCCTTCTTTTCCTTTGCTCGTGTCATTCTTAGCCTTGCAATCTCAAGGTTTCCGTAATGTTCCTTGTTCCTCTTTTCCAACGGAGTGTTTTTAACTTTGTTCATCTTCGTGGCATTCCTCCTTTCTTTTTGTTCAACCTCGCAAGGTCCTGTGGTTTCACTCGTTTGTCAAAGAAGCAACTTAGCTTTACCTCTTCTCTTTCCCTTCTGTTTTCCCCTCCGGTGCCATTCTAGATCTCGGGACGAGATCCTCTCGTAGTGGTGGAGTGTTGTGACGCCCCGAGACCGTTGCGCCAGGTGTCGTCCAGTTATTCATTATTGTTGCCTTGTCATTTACTTGCGTGTTGCATCTTGTCATGTCATCATGTGCATTGCATCATCACGTTTTTCAAAACATGCATCCGTCCGGGTTTCCCAGTTCCTTTCGTTGTCCGTTCTGAGCCTAGACACACTTGCACGCGCCTGCGGCATGTCCGAAATAGTATTTTATAAGTGGCAAGAAAATGTTCACGGAATGGGATGAGAGTTGACGTGTGGTCTTATTATAGTGTAGATAGACCTCCTGTCAAGTTTCATCGCGTTCGGAGTCCGTTTGACGCCCAACGGATAACTATAGCGGCAATATAGCCGGTCTAACGTCGAACGTTTTCGGTCTCCGAAAACAGTCGCCGGACCTTCTCTCTTCTCTTTTCTCAGCCTGAGGCCTTCCGCACAGTCCACTACCTACTGCCAGGCCCAACCTAATCTCTCTCGTCAGCCCGCAGCCCCCCCTCGCGCGCGTCCGAAAGTTGTCCCGAACCCGACCCGGACTGTCGCCACCGTTGTGTCCGGATCATCCCCAAACATCTACAAAACATCTCCGTTTTCTTATTTGGGCTCCCTAGCCTATTTTTCCCGAGCATCCGATTACAATCGGAGGGACGGATTAGCCCCTAACCAAACCCACTCGCTATATATATTAGCCTAACCTAGACCAAATCCCTAATTCCTAGGGATCCATCCCACCGCCGCCACTACTCCCCATCACATCTCCCAGATCATCGACACCCACCTCCTCTGTTTTCCGTGCCTGTCCAACCCCGCTCCTCCCCGACCCCTGAATCTTCCCTCGTTTTCAACCCTGAGCCCCAACTGGTGGCCGAGGAGCACGTGCCGAGCTCCCTCGCCGGAGCAGTAGCTCCCACCTTCCCCAGCCTCCTCTGCTCCATGGCGCCCAGCCCCCCTGCCCCCGCGTCCTGCATCTTCCTCGTTGCTGCCGAGGTGAGCAACAGCTCCACCGTGACATAGCTCACGCCTCCCTTTACCTCTCTGGTCCTTATCTCGCTCACGAGCTCTCCCATCGTCTTCTGCCTGCAGGGAACGAGGAGCACGGCACCCGATGCCATGGCTGATTCCCTCACCTCTCTCTTGTCTTCAGGGACCCCATGATGCCGCCGCAGACCCGGCCATGGAGCCATGGATGCCGCCCTCTACAGCCGTAGCCAAGACCGTGCGCCCTCGCCGTCCGGAGTTCCTGATGCCGTCGTCGTTGTTCGAGGCCAGCGCTCGCCTCTTTGAACCAGGGACGAACGCCTCGCCCGAGCGCCCGCGTTGACTCTCGCTGACCCGCTGCGTCGGCCTGCCTCCTTCCACCGTCCCAGCTCCCCCAGGCCCGCTCCTGCGTCCAGCGCCCGAGGCCCCGCCACTGTTTTGGCCCGGCCAAATAAGGCCCAATGTGAGCAGCCCAGTCCCAGCAGATCTGGCCCATGTCATGTTTTTTTCCGTTCCATGAATTTGTCCGTTTATCTAGCGAATTACTGTTTTAAAAAGCCCCCTAAACTTCATGCATTTAATAACTTCACAACCGTGCATCGGATCTAAATGAATTATATATGAAATTTGCTTAGAATTTGGTCTAGTTTAATAATATTCAAATTTCATGCATGTTTGAAAAATGTTTAAAATGCTGTTTGTGTAATTTTTGTTCATATACCATGCTAAAATGCTTTAATTCATAACTAATTAACCGTAACTCGGAATTTAATAAACTTTATATGTAAATGGGGTAGAAAAATGCCTAGTTTAACATGATGCACTCATCTAGCATGTTTAACAACTCTAAAATTATTTTTAGGGCAGAACAGTACCAAACCTAATATATGCATATGAGGAGTTTCCGGACTTGTTGTTTTGTTATTCCGACCTCATTTAAACTTGCCTATATTAGATAGTATCATCATGCTTCACCTCTTGCCATGCTAACAACATTTAATCTTGTTGGGTGCATAAACGAGAGAGAACTAAATAAGTCATGTGGTGTTTTATTCAATATGCAACTCCATTGCATAATGAGCTCCACTTAATTTGTAGGATTGTTTGTGCACTTTGCCATGCCATGCCTCATTAAACCGGACATGCATCATACTTGTTTGTGCATCGTGCCATGCTTATGTGGTGGTTGTTTACTATGTTGTTTGCTTTCTTTCCGGTGCACTTCTTCTTGGTAATCCGGTAACGTCGTGTTGTGAGGATTCGTTCGACTACGTCCATTTATCTTATTCATGGACTCGTTCTTCTTCCTTGCGGGATTTCAGGCAAGATGACCATACCCTCGAAATCACTTCTATCTTTGCTTGCTAGTTGCTCGCTCTTTTGCTATGCCATATGCTGCGATACCTACCATTTGATTATCATGCCCCATATTGCCATGAGCCTCTAACCCACCTTGTCCTAGAAACCGTTGTTTGGCTATGTTATCGCCTTTGCTCAGCCCCTCTTATAGCGTTGTTAGTTGCAGGTGAAGATAGAAGTTTGTTCCTTGTTGGAACATGGAGATGTTGTTCCTTGTTGGAACATGTTTACTTGTTGGGATATCATAATATATCTTATTTATTAATGCATCTATATACTTGGTAAAGGGTGGAAGGCTCGGCCTTATGCCTGGTGTTTTTGTTCCACTCTTGCCGCCCTAGTTTCCATCATATTGGTGTTATGTTCCCGAATTTTGCGTTCCTTTTACATATTTGGGTTATAATGGGAACCCCTTGATAGTTTGCTTTGAATAAAACTCCTCCAGCAAGGCCCAACCTTGGTATAACCATTCGCCACCTAGCCTTTTCTTTCCCTTGGGTTCTGCAGACTCAAGGGTCATCATTATTTTACCCCCCCCGGGCCAGTGCTTTTCTAAGTGTTGGTCCAAACTAGAGCCCCTTGCAGCGCCACCTCGGGGAAACTCGAGGGCTGGTTTTAGTTGTACGGATTGCTTATCCGGTGTTGCCCTAAGAACGAGATATGTGCAGCTCCTATCGGGATGTTGGCGCATCGGGCGGTCTTGCTGGATTTGTTTTTCCATTGTCGAGGATGTCTTGTAACCGGGATGCCGAGTCTGATCGGATTATCTTCGGAGAAGGAATATCCTTCGTTGACCGTGAGAGCTTATGATGGGCTAAGTTGGGACACCCCTGCAGGGATTTGATCTTTTGAAAGCCATGCCCGCGGTTATGGGCAGATGGGAATTTATTAATGTCCGATTGTAGATAACCTGAAACTTAACTTAATAAAAATGCGTCAACCGCGTGTGTAACCGTGATGGTCTCTTTCCGGTGGAGTCCAGGAAGTGAACACGGTGTTGGAGTAATGCTTGACGTAGGTTGTTCTAGGATCACTTCTTGATCATAGTTGTTCGACCGTGCTTTTGCCTTCTCTTCTCGCTCTCATTTGCGTATGTTAGCCACCATATATGCTAGTCGCTTGCTGCAGCTCCACTTCATACCTTTACCTTACCCATAAGCTTAAATAGTCTTGATCGCGAGGGTGTGAGATTGCTGAGTCCCCGTGACTCACAGATACTCCAAAACCAGTTTGCAGGTGCCGATGTTACCGAGCAGGTGACGCAACCAAGCTCAAGGAGGAGCTCGATGAAGATCTCGTTCATGATGTTGTTCCGTTTCTAGTTGATCAGTAGTGGAGCCCAGTTGGGACGATTGGGGATCTGTGTAGCATTTGGGGTTCTTCTTTTATTTTGGTTCCGTAGTCGGACCTTGATTGTATTTGGATGTTGTAATGCTTTATTCATGTATTTGTGTGAAGTGGCGATTGTAAGCCAACTATGTATCTTTTCCCTTATGTATTACATGGGTTGTGTGAAGATTACCTCACTTGCGACATTGCTTTCAATGCGGTTATGCCTCTATCATGCTTCGACACATGGGAGATATAGCCACATCGAGGGCGTTACACCTATTGCAAAAGGTTAATGAGAAAACACCATGGGCGATGACCTCAGGCAACGCACACAGTTTATAGGAATAAACCGTGTTGGATCAATGAACAATCACATACGACATTCTCTTGAAAACTGTTTGCGTTACTTCACCTAGCACAAATGTTTTCCTTGGAGTGACTGTGTGGGATGTACTTACGACCGGAAATGATTTCGTCTGTATAATTGTACTTTTTAGCAATATTGTATGTATTTCTGTATTTGAGTGCTCGCCGGTCGCACACGACCTCATTTTGCCGAGAGTGCATGCCAGGAGGGCATATCCCCGACGGTTTCTGGGTCGTGTGGGAAGGACCCCCCTATTGCCCACACTCACTTGGCGACGATTCCGAATGACGTCGTGGAAAGGGGTTAAAAACTGTTTGTTTAGCACCGACGCGTACCAGTGGAGGTTAAATTCAGTGGGTCTAAAGTTGGAGCAGTCTGCCCAAGCCTTTCTTTATATTCTTTCCAAAGCACAACAACCTTGGGGAAGTGTTCAGTGTGCTCATTGCCCTCATCATCTTGAAACACATGGATGAAATTATGTCTGTATTCGATAGTCACTTTGGCCTAGATTTTTTTTGAGTATTTATCACCAAATTTCACCATCTTATTGTGGCCCTCTGTCTCCAGTAAATTCTTTGGAAGGAAAGAATTTTGAGCAAATGTTCCTTAAGCATGTCTCTGCCATTACTCTCCATTAGCAAGAGTTCTCTAAATTCCTCAAACATTTCCCACATTAGAATGACTGCATTTGTTGCTTGGACAATTCTAGCAAGGTTTGAAATATTTTTGCTCCATATTTTCATCCCTTTTCTAAGCCTCTTAACTTTAGCAGTAATCAGTTTGGCACTGTTGCTTTCCTCCAAAGGCTGGCTCCAAATATTTTGTATTGTTTCCTTGAAGTTGTTGTGTTCAAGCCAGAAGTTCTCAAATCCGAAAATTTGTTTCTTTGTTTCTTTGTTTTTTTCATTTATGTTTCCCTTGATTTCTTTTGTTTCTTTTTCGGTTTTCCTTTTTTTGGTTTTTCTTTGTTTCTTTTTTTTCATTCTACATTCTTATATGCTTGTTTAGCATTTTTCAAATAATTGTTCAACATTTTTTATACATGATCAACATTTTTTCAAATACTTGTTCAATATTTTTTAAATACTTCTTCAACATTTTTCAAATACATGTACAACATGTTTTAAATAGTTGTTCAACATTTTTCAAATACGTGTACAACATGTTTTAAATAGTTGTTCAACATTTTTCAAATACTTATTCAACACTTTTATATACATGATCAACATTTTTTCAAATACTAGTTTAATATTTTTCAATATACATGACGGATTTCAAGTTCGTCGTGGATGGGCACCCATGACAGTTTTTCATTGATCCATGACTGGTTGGAACCGTCATGTATTAATAGATTTCTTGTAGTGGGACCCTAGCACAAGGTTGAGATGAGGCATCCCATTAAAGATCTCCTGGGCCTGTCCTATGGGATTCAAATTCCCATTTCCCTCCAAGTGCTGCATGGGTAAATCTTCATTATTGTCAACTTCTATCCCATTGGATCCCACTAGAAGATTAAGACCAGTGTTCATTCCCATATCAGGAAGCTCATTAGGCTAGTGCTATTCATCCAGAGGCTACATTAAGTTAGCCATTTCCAAGAATTCCCCCTCCTCGATTTCTTGATCAATTAAGTCATCTTCGGCACCCATGGCCAAGTGGCCGCAACCAGGCAGTTCCTCTGCATATTCTAGATTCTCATCCTCCACATTAACATTTTACAATGCTTGCTGGTGGAAGTTCCCTTGATGGTTTATCATATTGCCTTGTGCCTGATGTTGTGGAACTGTCCCAAAAAAGTGATTGAGCTGGTTTGGATGGAAAAATGATTTGTAGGCTGAGGATGAGGATTGCCATCAACTGGCACAGATTCCTCATCTGGAGGGCCACCACCCAAAGTTTATGGCTGCACAATAACTACAAGCACTGTCCATGATTCAGAATTGAGGTCCTCTTAGTTCCTCCATCCTGATCTTAAAAACAAGTGTTGCATAGGTACTTTTAGCTCTGTCCCAGAGCAATAATTTCCCAAAGCTTTTGACAACATTGGCTAGCTCATGAATCTCCCTTTTAGCAAAGGGAAAACCTACAAGTCATGCCCAAATGTCTCTGTTGAGAGCAAGGTTTCTCAAGTTGAGTCCTTGGTTATGGCGCTGAAAAATAACATGCACATCCCCAAACAAGTGGGGGCCTGAAGGACCATGGCATCTCGATCAAAGAGAGAGTTGAAATGAACGTAAGCTTGGCCAAATGGTCAAGGACAGATCTCAAAAAGGCCAGATGCTTAACCTTGGTGATGTACTCCCCCAATGACTTGCCTAACATTAGAGAAGTGTACCTATTGATTTAGCATTGGAACAACCGTGGCAATGGCCCATTCCTCGTGCCTTGGCACAGAAGCATGCAAGATGACTGGAACACGGGCTAGTCTTCCTGCAACCTGGATTGCTTGGTGATGCAGTAGAAGAAACGGTGTGGGGTCAAACGGAAAGTTGGTCAAGTCTTTGTTGAAAAGCTCTCCATGGGCTGCAGTCGTTTCAAGAAGAGTTAGGTGAGGTGGCGGCGAAGGGAGCGATGGTGAGATCGCAGGTTGTTTGCGATTGAGCTCTGTAGCGTTAGGTGAGGAAGTAATGGGCAAACCCTGATTGCCTGCAATCTCAATTATGTTTCTCGGGGAAGGCGTGACAATCACTCCATTGACAGCGGAGCAGATACTAAGGTTGACTGCTGATTTAACATAGCAAGGGGCTGGAATGCACTGGCAATGTTTCCCCACCCCTTGCAATTATGACAACGGATTGTGTTGCTATAGGTCGTCCTTTCATGACCCACAAGGAGACATCAAACACAGAAGGCTATGGTCTAGGCCGACAAGTTTTGCCCAGTGCCCCCGAATTGCGCCAAGAACAACTCCCTCACTTTTATTTTCAATAGGCGGATTTGGTACTCCATTGAAGCCAGAGTTAACAGGGAATTGAAGTATGTCTGTAGCGACCCGACCTCAAACGGCCAAGCCTCTGTGTTTCTGTGCCATCCCTGGATCGGTATGCTGGCACACACAGTACATCAGTGTATATATCAAAGTGCAATCACATGTATAAATAACGTAAAACTGACATATACCTCATAAGTCTCAGTGGAAACAATCGAACAGGTGTGGAGTCCCATCAACGCCAACGGCAAGTTGAGTGTAGACCGTAACCCTACAGCGTAACTCTTACTCGTCGTAGAAAATTCCTGCAACATAAGACGTTGCAGCCCTGTAGGTCAGTACATTGAATGTACGGCAAGTCACATCATAAGAATAATGAACCTATTTGTACATGCAATTTGGCTGGTGGAAAGCTCTAAGTTTAGTTTTTGCATAAAGCTAGTTTTTCCCTAGAATAAAAGATATTATTCTACCACTACTGTATAGCATAGGATGAGTTGGTAACCAACTCAATCCATTCCCAAAGTTTCATTTAAACCCAACTGTTTAAATTAAGAGTGATGAGATCTCTCCCAGCATTTCCACTACTAGATGCTCAAGTTGTCCGTAACCGGGGACACGGCTAATCGATTAGGTTTTAACACTCTGCAGAGGTTTGCGCACTTTTCCCCACAAGACTCGATCGCCTCCCTTGAAGTTCTCGCACTGCCTGGCGTTTGAGAACAGGATGACCGAGACATAGTCTTTCGAAAATGTTCCCCCTTAACCCACGGATAGGCCGGTACACCTACTCATTCTACATCTGCTAGCCCATCCCGGAAGGGGTCACACTAACTACTCAACTAAGCCAGAGCCCATATTGGCTTGTGGCTGCACACGTAAGCTTCTAGACATGAGAATACGATTGATCTCTTTGAGCCTGGGCGGCGACCATTGGTGCACCACCATGGATTAACCATGCATGCTCCCACTGTACTTCGCCACCATTCAACCAAATACCGCCCAGGTAGTTCATTACAAGTCATGGTCCTGATTACTACTTTGTCACTCATGTCTCACCATGTTCGCTTCCCAAACCACGTCTACATTTAGCGAGGCAAAAATAAACTTACACGGTGGTGACAAGGGTGTATAGATCAGACCTACCTCAAATGAACTACTGGGTAACGGCATAGCCATCTGGCAACAATAAATCCTATCATGCAATCCTACCACAAAAGGACTAAGTGCATAATATAAACATAGGTAATTGGAAGAATGGTCAAATGTGAACTTGCCTGGTAATAGTTGATGAAGATATATCGCTCCAGAAATTTTAGTTAATAGAACTATTCGTCACTCTCCGATGAAAATCTATAAAGTCAAACATTGCACTCGCATAAGCAATCATTTTCAAAGAACCAAGAAGAACATGCAAAGCAAAAAGTCTTGGAAAAACCAAATGAACATTCAACACACTTAACTAGCATGGAAATATCCTAAGTGCAAAACCACATGTGACATAGGGTGCAAAGATGTGATGCAATCTATCGTGCATATAAAGCATAGTACTAAAACTATCATAGATAGATCGTAGTTGTGTGAAAAATATAGTGACAAAGGTCCATGTGGTAGGGTTTGGCTCTAGTGACACGCTGCAAAAAGAATCGCATCAATCGGAGCTACGGTTTAGGAGATATGGCCAGTTGAAGTTTGAATTCAAACCTGAATAAATTCAAATTTGAAATTGGCCAAAAGTTTTCAAAGCTGGTTCTCTGGATAAACTATTCGAGATGAACATTTTGCCACAGGTTTCGTCAAATTTGGAGTTACGGTTAAAAAGATGCAACCATTCAAAGTTTAGGGGCCAAACTGAAATTTGGAGTTACAGTTTTATTTGCGACCAGGTCCCTGGCCACGTGGTGGCTTCCTACTGGCCGAGCAGCATTCGCGTGGAAGCTATTCGGTGAATGGCCGCTACCTAAGCAAAACAGCTACCGCGACAACAACAACAAAACCGGAGACCGGTTCTAACTAAACCGCACGGTTTATTTAAAACCGTGGTTAACCGATCTAAAACAAAACACACAAAAAAACTAATCTAAACGAACGAACGGGCGGCTCGGCTTACAGCGGCGAGGACGGTGAACAGGGGCAGCGGCGCTGGCGTCAGGCGGCGGACGAGGCGGCGCCTGCGGTGCTTTTCGGCGGCGGGGAAGGAGTCAGGGAGGTCGGGCGCGGCATGGAAATCGGTGGTGGAGGCGGGTGTCCTCGAGGGCGTCGGGGTGCTGCGCGGGGACGATGGCTCCGTGCTCTGGCAAGGGCAGGTCGGGCGGCGTTCCGACGAGACCTAGGCGGCGAAAACATGTCAAAGATGCGCTGGCGAGTAATGAAGATTGACGGAAACAAAGTGAAGGTAGGGGAGTCTACGGCGAGGGAAAACTCCGGCGAGATACTCCGACTCCATGAGATCCAACACGGCAGTGCGGCGGTTGTGAGGAGCTAGGGACGATGCGGAGTGGGAGAATGGAGAGAGGAGATCACGGGGGTTTTATAGGCGCGGAGAGAGGGCTCGGGAGTGAGGGATAAGCTCTATCCCTAGAGCTTCGGCCGGCGGGTTCGGCATGCGCGCGCGTGTCCTGGTCCAGTGCGGGGCGAGTGGGAGGTTGGGGATGAGGCTAGGCTGGGCCCCATCGGTCAGTGGGTGTGGGTGAGCGAGCGAGAGAGAAGCGAGCGACGGGAAGAGCGCTCGGGCGCTGGGCTGGCCTGGCCAATGTTAGCTGGGCCGTGAGGTACTCCTGGGCCGAGCTGGCCTCGGTCCAGGTGGTGCGGTGCGGTGTGCGTGCGTGTTTTTTTTTATAAAAAGTTTTTCTTTTTTTAATAGAGAGGAAAACAAACAAACTGAATAATAATAATAATATTATATCGGCATATTATATACCAAAATGCTCATAAAAATAGCAGCAATAAGATGAACTATTTTGCAAGTTCAACTAAATTCCATAAAAATTCTAAAAGTCAAACAGTGCTACTGTTGCTTTTAAAATCAATAAAAATCATTTTTAAAATAGCAAAATGATTTCAAATTTATTTTCTCCTAATTTTCTATTGAAGGGAATCATTTTACCCTTATTTCCATTATTTATTTTTAGGAGAAAATATTTTGAATAGAAACTCAAATAACTCCCAATTGGATTTGAATTTGGAATTTCAAACAACTTCAAATGGAAAATGAGTTTCAAATAACTTCAAAGTGACTTCCAATTTATTTCTTTGAAACTTCCAACTCTCTTTCTTCAAATATGAAGAAGTCATTTTATCTTCCCTCATGAACTCATTGAGTTGCTTAAAGTTTCTAAATTTAAAATATTACAAAATGGAATTCAAATCATTTTCAAACCCCTTTCATTTCTTTAAATGGAAGAAGTCATATCATCTTCACTCTAGGGTTTTGTGATGAAATTAATTTGAATTCAGGAAGATCAAAATGCAAGATGCAAAGTTTTGGGAAAGTCCTTTTATTCCCTCTCATTCAACTTTCAAAAAGTTTCCAATTTCCAATCATTTTCACACAATCAATCACACAACAATCAAACAAACAATCATAATAATTTATTTAATATAACATTCCAAAATTTAGAATTTTGGGATGTTACAAACTACCACCCTTAAAATGAATCTCGTCCTCGAGATTCGGAGAGGCTAGAAAGAAGGTTAGGTTTGGGGGGTCTCCTTGAAAATACGGTCATCAACACATGGTATGGGGTGCTACCACCCTTAGAAGCATGGTCACGGTTCCAACAAAACTCATGTACTCCATCCTTTGCGTTGGAGGTGTCGGTCTTCTCATATTCTCCGAGATAACTCCTTCACTTTGCTTTCTGCTAAGGGCATGGCCTTTTCCTCAAAATCAGGAGTCCTTGCATCAAAATAGGATCCTTCTGAGACTGGGTCTTCTTAGCTGTCAGGTATGTGCCAATGCTAACAACTATCGAAAACCTCATGGTGGTCGACAATTTTTGGTTTCTCTGCAGGAAATGGGTCTGGGTTGAACCTCACCGCATAACCTACGATTGGCAATAGGTGCCTGTACAGGGTTTCCATCGTCCTGCCATTCTAAGGCTTTTTGGCTTGTCGTGTCGACACTCTTCTAGGGTTTTAAGCTCTCTGATTTTCCATCAACATATGATAGCTCATGATAGAAGTCTCCGGTATGGCCAATCCATCCCATACTTGAATCATTACCACATATGCAGATAGTGAATCACATTTCTAACACTTGGGCATCCTCACAAGCATTGCAGAACTTCTCTTCTCCACGAACTGGGTCCGGATAAATCCATTGGTTCTGCAAGCCAAACAAAACCTCTATCGTTTCTTCACAACTCTTGGGTTTACGTAACCTCGTATGAAACGTCTGCTGATGAAATCACAGCTTCTTCTAGAATTCTTTTCTTCAACAAGATTGTGCTTGTTTCCTTATCAAATCCTGGGTCCTGTGGGTTATGGCCCACTTCAACACTTGTATATCTTTAACTCATCCTTGGAGTTACTATTGTTCCATATTCCAACATTACATCTCCTTTAAATCCAATAGTACTTCATTCCTTCATACTCTTGGGTAACCATCATAACTAAAACCAAACTCCAACTCATTTGTCCAAACTCCACTCTATGGAATACATTTTCTTTTCCATTATTCAAGTGTTCACACAGACAAGTATCGCCAAAAATGCACTGGTTCATCCATAATTCATATTCTCTTCATATCAAATCCTTAATTATATCCTTAACCACTACTCAAAACTCAAATTTCAAAAGTACTCTATTACAAAAGCTGCCATCCACATAGTTTGGTATGGTCAAGCGTTACTTCCATCTTTATTCATTTACCCTTCTTGAAGGTACTTCAGTCCCACTAGAATTGTGTGATAGATCCTCAAATCTCGCTTGTTTTGCTTCATCGTGGTGGCCATGAGCTTCATCTCCATCATCTCTGCATGCACCTCCCTCAGGTATTCCTGAGTGTGACGGAGTCTTGCTTCTAGTATTTCCCCAATCTGACAGTATGGCTTCCATAGTAGCTTCACGAACATAATCAAAGAATGTTGCTCGTGGTACTCGAGAAATGAAAAAGTTGTTGGGGAACGTAGCAGAAATTCAAAATTTTCTACGCATCACCAAGATCAATCTATGGAGTAATATAGCAATGAGGGGAAGGAGAGTGCATCTACATACCCTTGTAGATCGCTAAGCGGAAGCGTTCAAGTGAACGGGGTTGATGGAGTCGTACTCGTCGTGATCCAAATCACCGATGATCCTAGTGCCGAACGGACGGCACCTCCGTGTTCAACACACGTACAGCCCGGTGACGTCTCCTATGCCTTGATCCAGCAAGGGGAGAAGGAGAGGTTGGGGAAGACTCCATCCAGCAGCAGCACGACGGGCGTGGTGGTGGTGGAGGAGCGCGGGACTCCAGCAGGCTTCGCAAGCACTACAAGATAATGAGAGGAGAGAGGTAGGGCTGCGCAACAGGGAGAGCAAATCGCGTGTGTTGGGAGCCCCATACCTCAAGTATATATAGGGGGAGGGGAGGGGCTGCGCCCCCACCTAGGGTTCCCTCCCTAGGGGTGGCGGCAGCCCCCAGATCCCATCTGGGAGGCGGCCAAGGGGGAGAGAGAGGGGGGCGCACCTAGGGTGGGCCTTAGGGCCCATCTGCGCCTAGGGTTTCCCCCTCTCCTCTTGAGGACGCCTTGGGCCCTTGGTGGGAGGCACCCTAGCCCACATAGGGGCTGGTTCCTTCCCACTATGGCCCACGCAAGCCTCCGGGGCTGGTGGCCCCTCCCGGTGGACCCCCGGACCCCTCCGGTGGTCCCGGTACACTACCGCTGATGTCCGGAACACTTCCGGTGGCCAAAACCATACTTCCTATATATCAATATTTACCTCCGGACCATTCCGGAAACTCCTCGTGACGTCCGGGATCTCATATGGGACTCCGAACAACATTCGTAACCGCGTACATACTTTCCCTATAACCCTAGCGTCATCGAACCTTAAGTGTGTAGACCCTACGGGTTCGGGAGTCATGCAGACATGGCCGAGACAACTCTCCGGTCAATAACCAACAGCGGGATCTGGATACCCATGTTGGCTCCCACATGCTCCACGATGATCTCATCGGATGAACCACGATGTCAAGGATTCAGTCAATCCCGTATACAATTCCCTTTGTCTATCGGTACGATACTTGCCCGAGATTCGATCGTCGGTATCCCGATACCTTGTTCAATCTCGTTACCGGCAAGTCTCTTTACTCGTTCCGTAACACATCATCCCGTGATCAACTCCTTGATCACATTATGCACATTATGATGATGTCCTACCGAGTGGGCCCAGAGATACCTCTCCGTTTACACGGAGTGACAAATCCCAGTCTCGATTCGTGCCAACCCAACAGACACTTTCGGAGATACCCGTAGTACCTTTATAGCCACCCAGTTACGTTGTGACGTTTGGCACACCCAAAGCACTCCTACGGTATCCGGGAGTTGCACAATCTCATGGTCTAAGGAAATGATACTTGACATTAGAAAAGCTTTAGCATACGAACTACACGATCTTTGTGCTAGGCTTAGGATTTGGTCTTGTCCATCACATCATTCTCCTAATGATGTGATCCCGTTATCAACGACATCCAATGTCCATGGTCAGGAAACCGTAACCATCTATTGATCAACGAGCTAGTCAACTAGAGGCTTACTAGGGACATGTTGTTGTCTATGTATCCACACATGTATCTGAGTTTCCTATCAATACAATTCTAGCATGGATAATAAACGATTATCATGAACAAGGAAATATTCAATAAAACCAATTTATTATTGCCTCTAGGGCATATTTCCAACAGTCTCGCACTTGCACTAGAGTCAATAATCTAGTTCACATTGCCATGTGATTAACACTCACAGGTCACATCGCCATGTGACCAACATCCAAGAGTCTACTAGACTCAATGATCTAGTTCACATCACTATGTGATTAAACACTCAAAGAGTTCTGGGTTTGATCATGTTATGCTTGTGAGAGAGGTTGTAGTCAACGGGTCTGCCATATTCAGATCCCTATGTATTTCGCAAAACTTTATGTCATATCATAGATGCTGCTACCACGTTCCACTTGGAGCTATTCCAAATTGTTGCTCCATTATACGTATCCCCGGTATCTCTACTCTATCCGGATAGGTGTTAAGCTTGCATCGACGTAACTCTTTATGTCGAACTCTTTATCACCTCCATAACCGAGAAACATTTCCTTATTCCTCTAAGGATAATTTTGACCGCTATCTGGTGATCTACTCCTAGATCACCTTTGTACCCTCTTGCCAGACATGTGGCAAGGCACACATCAGGTGGTACTCAGCATGGCATACCGTATAGAGCCTATGACAAGACATAGGGGACGACCTTCGTCCTTCCTCTTTCTTCTGCCGTGGTCAATCTTTGAGTCTTACTCAACTTCACACCTTACAACTCAGGTAAGAACCCCTTCTTTGACTGATCTATTTTGAACTCCTTCAAAAACATGTCAAGGTGTGCGTTCTTTGAAAGTATCATCAGGCGTCTTGATCTATCTCTATAGATCTTGATGCCCAATATGTAAGCAGCTTTATCCAGGTCTTCCTTTGAAAATCACTCTTCAAACAACCGTTTATGCTTTCCAGAAATTCTACATCATTTCTCAATTTCCACATATACTTATTGTGTTGTAGTTTCTCTTTCTTTTTTTCTTTTTTTTTTTTTTTCTTCTTCTTTCTTCTTTATCCAGGTCTTCCTTTGAAAATCACTCTTCAAACAACCGTTTATGCTTTCCAGAAATTCTACATATTTCGGATCAACAATATGTCATCCACATATACTTATCAGAAATGTTGTAGTGCTCCCACTCACTTTCTTGTAAATACAAGTTTCTAGCAAACATTGTATAAACCTAAAAGCTTTGATCACTCCATCAAAGCATATATTCTGACTCCGAGATGCTTGCTCTAGTCCATAGAAGGATCGCTGGAGCCAGCATACCTTTTAGCATCCTTAGGATCGACAAAACTTTGATTGTATCACATACAACTCTTTCTTACGAAAACTGGTAAGAAAACTTGTTTTGACATCCATCTTTCAGATTTCATAATCGAAAAATACAGCTAATGCTATCATGATTCCGACGGACTTAAGCATCGCTACGGGTGAGAAATTCTCATCGTAGTCAACTCCTTGAACTTGTGAAAAGTTCTTTCCCACAAGTCGAGCTTCATAGACGGTAACATTACCGCCCACGTCCGTCTTCTTCTTAAAGATCCATTTATCTCAATGGCTTGCCGATCATCAGGCAAGTCCACCAAAGTCCATACTTTGTTCTGATACATGGATCCTATCTCGGATTTCATGGCTTCTAACCATTTGTCGGAATACGGGCCCACCATCGCTTCTCCATAGCTCGTAGGTTCACTGTTGTCTAACAACATGATATCCAAGACAGGATTACCGTACCACTCAGGAGTAGTACATATCCTTGTCGACCTACGAGGTTCGATAGCAACTTGATCCGAAGCTTCATGATCACTATCATTAACTTCCTATTCAACAGACGCAGGCTCCACAGAAAACATCTTTCTGTGTTGCATCACTCTCTGGTTGAAGTAAAGGTTCGACAACCTCATCAAGTTCTATCTTCCTCCCACTCAATTCTTTCGAGAGAAACTCCTTCTCGAGAAAGGACCCGTTCTTAGCGACAAACAATTTGCCCTCGGATCTGAGATAGAAGGTATACCCAACTGTCACCTTTGGGTATCCTATGAAGATGTGTTTGTCCGCTTTTGGGTTCGAGCTTCTGCAGCTGAAGCCTTAAGTATCGCAGCCCCAAACATTAAGAAACGACAACTTTGGTTTCTTGCCAAACCAATGTTCATACGACGTCGTCTCAACGGACTTATATGGTGTCCTATCTAAAGTGAATGCAGCTGTCTCTAACGCATATCCTCAAAATGAAAACGGTAGATCGGTAAGAGACATCATAGATCGCACTATATCTCATAAGGTTCAATTACGACGTCCGGACACACCATTACCATGTGGTGTTCCAGGTGGCTTCAACTGTGAAACAATTCCACAATGTCTTAAGTGATTGCCAAACCCATAACTCAGAAATTCTCATCGATCAGATCGTAGGAATTTGATCTTCTTGTTATGATGGTTCTTAACTTCACTCTGAAATCGCTTGAACTTTTCAAATGTTTCAGACTTGTGCTTCATTAAGTAAATATACCTATATCTACTCAAATCGTCAGTGAAGATGAGAAAATAGCGATATCCACCGCACACTTCAATTCTCACTGGATCACACGCATCAGCATGTATGATTTCCAACAAGTCACTTTCCCGTTTCATTGTGCCTGAAAACGGGGTCTTAGTCATCCTGCCCATGAGGCATGGCTCGCATGTGTCAAGCGATTCAAAATCAAGTGACTCCAAACATCCATCGACACGGAGTTTCTTCATGCATCTTACGCCAATATGACCTAAGCGGCAGTGCCACAAGAAAGTGGTACTATCTACATCTTTTGGCGTGAACATGTGTATTACCACGACCGAGATTCACTGAACCATTCACATAGGGTGCATGACCATGAAAGGTATTATTCATGTAAACAGAATAACCATTATTCTCTAACTTAAATGAATAACCGTATTGCAATTAACATGATCTAATCATATTCATGCTCAACGTAGACACCTGATAACATTTATCTAGGTTCAATACTAATCCCGAAGGCAGATGGAGCGTGCGATGGTGATCTCATCAACTTTGGAAACACTTCCAACACACATCGTCACCTCGCCCTTAGCCAGTCTCCGTTTAGTCCATAGCTTTTGCTTCAAGTCACCAATAATAGCAACTGAACTGGTATCCAATACCCAGGTGCTACTAGGAGTACTAGTGAGGTACACATTAACAACACGTATATACTTTGTTGAAGTTGCCAGCCTTCTTATCTACCATGCATTTGGGATAATTCCGCTTCCAGTGACCATTCTCCTTACAATAGAAGCACTTAGTCTCGGGTTTGGGTTCAACCTTGGGTTCCTTCACTGGAGCGGCAACTGGTTTGCCATCCATGAAGTTTCCCTTCTAGCCCTTGCCCTTCTTGAAACCAGTGGTCTTGTTAAACCATCAACACTTGATGCTCCTTCTTGATTTCTACCTTTTGCGGTCTTAAGCACCGCGAACAGCTCCGGGATCAACTCCATCCCTTGCATGTCATAGTTCATCACGAAGATCTAGTAGCTTAGTGATAGTGGCTAGAGAACTCTATCAATCACTATCTTATCTGGAAGTTTAACTCCCACTTGATTTAAGTGATTGTAGCACCCAGACATTCTGAGCACATGCTCACTAGCTGAGCTATTCTCCTCCATCTTGTTGGCAAAAGAACTTGTCAGAGGTCTCACACCTCTCAACACGGGCATGAGCCTGAAATCCCAATTTCAGCTCTTGGAACATCTCATATGTTCTATGGCGTTCAAAACGTCATTGGAATCCCTGATTCTAAGCCGTAAAGTATGGTGCACTAAACTATCAAGTAGTCATCAGGATGTGTCTGTCAGGTGTTCACAACATCCACAGATGACGTTGTAGGGGTTTGCACATCGAGCGGTGCATCAAAGACGTAAGCCTTCTGTGTAGCAGTGAGGACACTCCTTGGACTACGGACCTAGTCCGCATCATTGCTTACAATATCTTTCAACTTAATCTTTCTCTAGGAACGTATTGAAACAGGGAGCTACAACGTGAGCTATTTATCTACAACATATTTGCAAAGACAATTTAGACTATGTTCATGATAATTGAGTTCATTTAATGAACTCCCACTCAGATAGACATCCCTCTAGTCATCTAAGTGAAACATGATCCGAGTCAACTAGGCCGTGTCCGATCATCACGTGAGACGGACTAGTCAACATCGGTGAACATCTTCATGTTGATCGTATCTTCTATACGACTCATGCTCGACCTTTCGGTCTTCCGTGTTCCGAGGCCATGTCTGTACATGCTAGGCTCGTCAAGTCAACCTAAGTGTTTTTGCTGTGTAAATCTGGCTTACACCCGTTGTATTCGAACGTTAGAATCTATCACACCCGATCATCACGTGGTGCTTCGAAACAACGAACCTTCGCAACGGTGCACAGTTAGGGGGAACACCTTTCTTGAAATTTTAGTGAGGGATCATCTTATTTAAGCTACCGTCGTTCTAAGCAAATAAGATGTAAAACATGATAAACATCACATGCAATCAAATAGTGACATGATATGGCCAATATCATTTTGCTCCTCTCGATCTCCATCTTCGGGGCTCCATGATCATCGTTGTCACCGGCATGACACCATGATCTCCATCATCATGATCTCCATCATCGTGTCTTCTTGAAGTTGTCTCGTCATCTATTACTTCTACTACTATGGCTAACGCTTTAGCAATAAAGTAAAGTAATTACATGACGTTTATGTTGACACGCAGGTCATAAATAAATTAAGACAACTCCTATGGCTCCTGCCGGTTGTCATACTCATCGACATGCAAGTCGTGATTCCTATTACAAGAACATGATCAATCTCATACATCACATATATCATTCATCACATCCTTTTGGCCATATCACATCACAAGGCATATGCTGCAAAAACAAGTTAGACGTCCTCTAATTGTTGTTGCAAGTTTTTACGTTGGCTGCTATAGGTTTCTAGCAAGAACATTTCAAACCTACGCCAAAACAACAACGTGATATGCCAATTTCTATTTACCCTTCATAAGGACCCTTTTCATCGAATCCGATCCGACTAAAGTGGGAGAGACAGACACCCGCCAGCCACCTTATGCAACTAGTGCATGTCAGTCGGTGGAACCAATCTCACGTAAGAGTACGTGTAAGGTCGGTCCGGGCCGCTTCATCCCACGATGCCGCAGAATCAAGATAAGACTAGTAACGGCAAGAATTGACAAAATCGACGCCCACAACAACTTGTGTTCTACTCGTGCATAGAAACTACGCATAGACCTAGCTCATGATGCCACTGTTGGGGACATAGCAGAAATTCAAAATTTTCTACGCATCACCAAGATCAATATGGAGTAATCTAGCAACGAGGGGAAGGAGAGTGCATCTACATACCCTTGTAGATCGCTAAGGAAGCGTTCAGTGAACGGGGTTGATGGAGTCGTACTCCGTCGTGATCCAAATCACCGATGATCCTAGTGCCGAACGGACGCACCTCGTGTTCAACACACGTACAGCCCGGTGATGTCTCCTACGCCTTGATCCAGCAAGGGAGAAGGAGAGTTTGGGAAAGACCATCCCAGCAGCAGCACGAAGCGTGGTGGTGGTGGAGGAGCGTGGGACTCCAGCAGGGCTTCGCCAAGCACTACGAGAGACGAGGAGGAAGAGGGGTAGGGCTGCGCCAACAGGGAGAGCAATCGTGTGTGGGCAGCCCCAAACCTCAAGTATATATAGGGGGAGGGGAGGGGCTGCGCCCCCACCTAGGGTTCCCTCCCTAGGGGTGGCGGCAGCCCCCAGATCCCATCTGGGAGGCGGCCAAGGGGGAGAGAGGGGGGGCGCACCTAGGGTGGGCCTTAGGGCCCATCTGCGCCTAGGGTTTGCCCCCTCTCCTCTTGAGGACGCCTTGGGCCCTTGGTGGGAGGCCTAGCCCACATAGGGGCTGGTTCCTTCCCACTTATGGCCCACGCAAGCCTCCGGGGCTGGTGGCCCCTCCCGGTGGACCCCCGGACCCCTCTGGTGGTCCCGGTACACTACCGGTGATGCCCGGAACACTTCCGGTGGCCAAAACCATACTTCCTATATATCAATCTTTACCTGCGGACCATTATGGAACTCCTCGTGACATCCGGGATCTCATCCGGGACTCCGAACAACATTCGGTGACCACGTACATCTACTCCCTATAACCCTAGAGTCATCGAACCTTAAGTGTGTAGACCCTACGGTCTTGGGAGTCATGCAGACATGGCCGAGACAACTCTCCGGTCAATAACCAACAGCGGGATCTGTATACCCATGTTGGTTCCCACATGCTCCACGATGATCTCATCGGATGAACCACGATGTCAAGGATTCAATCAATCCCGTATACAATTCCCTTTGTCTATCGGTACGATACTTGCCCGAGATTCGATCGTCGGTATCCCGATACCTTGTTCAATCTCGTTACCGGCAAGTCTCTTTACTCGTTCCGTAACACATCATCCCGTGATCAACTCCTTGGTCACATTGTGCACATTATGATGATGTCCTACCGAGTGGGTCCAGAGATACCTCTCCGTTACACGGAGTGACAAATACCAGTCTCGATTCGTGCAAACCCACAGACACTTTCGGAGATACCTGTAGTGTACCTTTATAACCCAGTTACGTTGTGACTTTGGCACACCCAAAGCTCCTACGGTATCCGGAAGTTGCACAATCTCATGGTCTAAGGAAATGATCACTGACCATTAGAAAGCTTTAGCATACGAACTACACGATCTTTGTGCTAGGCTTAGGATTTGGGTCTTGTCCATCACAATCAATTCCTCCTAATGATGTGATCCCCGTATCAACGACAATCCAATGTCCATGGGGTCAGGAAACCGTAACCATCTATTGATCAACCGAATAGTCAACTAGAGCTTACTAGGGACATGTTGTTGTCTAATGTATCCACACATGTATCTGAAGTTTCTATCAATACAATTCTAGCATGGATAATAAATGATTATCATGAACAAGGAAAAATAATAATATCCAATTTATTATTGCCTCTAGGGCCTATTTCCAACAAAATTATTGCCCCATAGTCTTTGGGAAAACTCCCTTCACATGGTGGAGGTGTACCTCCACATACCAAAGTTCAACCCCCTTCTCCATGAAAGGATAACCCTTGTAGACTGCATCTCCTTCAACATGAATATGCTTCGTCATGTCCTTCAGGATCTTCGGGTAATCCTGATCACTAGTCAGGGTCATGATCATTCCCGTGCCCTTGAGAAAAGACTCGTAAAGGGTTGTCATCTGCATGTATAAGATAGAAGGGGTACTCAGGATACTGTATATATATCCTTGGGTGAAATGTGGTTATCTTTCGGGGAAAGGTTTGGGTCAGCTTGTCCATGGGTTCAAGGTTTTAGTCTGGGTGAGATAGCGAGAGAGGCACTCACAATAAACAAACAACTCATAACATTTCATATGAGATTCCAAACACCTCAACTTTTATTGCTTCATGAACTATTACAATTCCCATTTCATAACTCAACTCAACATTCCTAATGAAAATAAAAGTGTGTTCAACTTTATTACATGCTTTATTCCAATATCAAGATCTCAACTACTCTGCTCAAGCTTTCCTCAGGTCTGAACATTCTCTGGAAAAATGTCCTACTCCTTTGCAACATAAACAAATGACTGCAGACAAATCTAGGGCTTCCTGGTGGTTATCTTGGCTCCTTGGGTTCTTGGCTTCCTTGTTGGGCATTTGCTAGCGTAATGACCTAAATCCTTACACCTGTAACAAGTGATATGACTCAGGTCCTTTTCTGCAGAAATTGGGTTGTTCTGGGGACACATGCTCTTTCTCTTCCTTGACTTCTTCGGTTCGATCAATTCTTGTGGATCAAACTCCACTTATTCTATCGGGAAGTCTCCCAAATACTCTTGGCTTTCCTTCATGCAATACTGTGAAAAATGTCCTTCTTCTCCACATGAATAGCAAGCATTGGAGTAAAATTTGTTTAGGCTTTCTCCATCAGGGTCGTTAACATCTTCCTTCATCACATGTTTTTTTAAACTTTCCTTGAGGGCTTCTTTCATTGCTTCCTTCTGTTGCTTGGAAATTTCTTGTACCTTGGGGTAAATATGACACTAGGCAGGGTAGTGTGTAGTTCCTTCACACAAGAAACAAGTAACCTGCCTAGTTGGGCATTCTTCAACTCCGTGATTTGCTTCACAATGAGGGCATCCATCCTTGTGTTCCTCATGGGTATGTCCTATTTCACCGCAAATCTTGCATGCACAAGGTTTCCTCATTTTTTTTGCCATAGGGCTTCTGAATAAGACGAGATCTCAGTAGAGTCATCTTGAATTGCTCCCAAGTTTTTGCTCCATTACATCCTTGTATGGCCTGATGCATTTTCCACCAGGTTGCGGCACTTTTTCTAAAGTACTGAAGAGCGTATTGAACCTCATACTTCCTTGCAACCAAATTGCTCCTGAAGTGATTCTCCATGTTTTGAATCCATAGCTCTGCCTCCAACTGAGTGATCGATTCAAAGAATACAAGTCCATCTTCATTCATCATCTATTGGGTCCAAGGGTTTTGGGATGAGATAAGAGGGATAGAGAAATACACACAATACAGTTTTGAAAATAAGTTTTATTTGCTGCTGTCGGAAAATACACCAAATATGACAGCTCACAAATCATCGCATCTAAAGTGAGTATACAACAAGGGTTTGGTCTTCTAAAGATCATATAAATCTTGTAATTCATCAGTGTCTTCAAATTCTTCAATTCTTCATAGGCTTCGACTATTGTAGCTTCAACTCTTCTAGTGTATGGTGAAGTCTGATATCTTGTCCTTCTTGGAGTGGTCTCATCAGTTGATCCTCCATGTGGTCAAAGGGAAAAGGGGTATTGTCTAGCTATTTGGGGTAAAAGGAAAGATTTGATAAAGCTCAGAAAAGAAGAGAGGTAAAGGATCTTTTTTGAAAATAAAGTTTTAGAGAAATCCTTTCCTAAGGGCTTTCCAGTTTCTAGGGTCATGTCCTACAGTCAACATGTGCTCTGATACCATCTCTGTAGCGACCCGACCTCAAACGGTCAAGCCTCTGTGTATCCGTGCCATCCCTGGATCGGTATGCTGGCACACACAGTACATCAATGTATATATCAAAGTGCAATCACATGTATAAATAACGTAAAACTGATATATACCTCATAAGTCTCAGCGGAAACAATCGAACGGGTGTGGAGTCCCATCAACGCCAACGGCAAGTTGAGTGTAGACCGTAACCCTACAACGTAACTCTTACTCGTCGTAGAAAATTCCTGCAACATAAGACGTTGCAGCCCTATAGGTCAGTACATTGAATGTACTGGCAAGTCACATCATAAGAATAATGAACCTATTTGTACATGCAATTTGGCTGGTGGAAAGCTCTAAGTTTAGTTTTTGCATAAAGCTAGTTTTTCCCTAGAATAAAAGATATTATTCTACCACTACTGTATAGCATAGGATGAGTTGGTAAACCCAACTCAATCCATTCCCAAAGTTTCATTTAAAACCCAACTGTTTAATTAAGAGTGATGAGATCTCCCAGCATTTCCACTACTAGATGCTCAAGTTGTCCGTAACCGGGGACACGGCTAATCGATTAGGTTTTAACACTCTGCAGAGGTTTGCGCACTTTTCCCCACAAGACTCGATCGCCTCCCTTGAAGTTCTCGCACTGCCTGGCGTTTGAGAACAGGATGACCGAGACATAGTCTTTCGAAAATGTTCCCCCTTAACCCACGGATAGGCCGGTACACCTACATCATTCTACATCTGCTAGCCCATCCCGGAAGGGGTCACACTAACTACTCAACTAAGCCAGAGCCCATATTGGCTTGTGGCTGCACAGTAAGCTTCTAGACATGAGAATACGATTGATCTCTTTGAGCCTGGGCGGCCGACCACTAGTGGTGCACCACCATGGATTAACCATGCATGCTCCCACTGTACTTCGCCACCATTCAAACCAAATACCGCCCAGGTAGTTCATTTACAAGTCATGGTCCTGATTACTACTTTGTCACTCATGTCTCACCATGTTCGCTTCCCAAACCACGTCTACATTTAGCGAGGCAAAAATAAACTTACACGGTGGTGACAAGGGTGTATAGATCAGACCTACCTCAAATGAACTACTGGGTAACGGCATAGCCATCTGGCAACAATAAATCCTATCATGCAATCCTACCACAAAAGGACTAAGTGCATAATATAAACATAGGTAATTGGAAGAATGGTCAAATGTGAACTTGCCTGGTAATAGTTGATGAAGATAATATCGCTCCTAGAAATTTACTTAATAGAACTATTCGTCACTCTCCGATGAAAATCTATAAAGTCAACATTGCATTCGCATAAGCAATCATTTCAAAGAACCAAGAAGAACATGCAAAGCAAAAAGTCTTGGAAAAACCAAATGAACATTCAACACACTTAACTAGCATGGAAATATCCTAAGTGCAAAACCACATGTGACATAGGGTGCAAAGATGTGATGCGATCTATCGTGCATATAAAGCATAGTACTAAAACTTATCATAGATAGATCATAGTTGTGTGAAAAATATAGTCAAAGGTCCAGTGGTAGGGTTTGGCTACGGTGACATGGTGCAAAAAGAATCACATCAATCGGAGCTACGGTTTAGGAGATATGGCCAGTTGAAGTTTGAATTCAAACCTGAATAAATTCAAATTTGAAATTGGCCAAAAGTTTTCAAATCTGGTTCTCTGGATAAAGCTATTCGAGACGAACATTTTGCCGCAGGTTTCGTCGAATTTGGAGTTACGGTTAAAAAGATACAACCATTCAAAGTTTAGGGGCTAAACTGAAATTTATAGGGACTTGACTGTGAAGTTTTATTCATGACCAGGTCCCTGGCCACGTGGCGGCTTCCACTGGCCGAGCAGCATTCGGCTTGCGGAAGCTATCGGCGAATGGCCGCTACCTAAGCAAAACAGCTACCGCGGCAACAACAAAAAAACTGGAGACCGGTTTTTAACTAAACCGCACGGTTTATTTAAAACCGTGGTTAACCGATCTAAAACAAAACACACAAAAAAACTAATCTAAATGAACGAAAGCGGGCGGCTCGGCTTATAGCGGCGAGGACGGCGAACAGGGCCGGCGGCGCTGGCGTCAGGCGGTGGACGAGGCGGCGCCTGCGGTGCTTTTCGGCGGCGGGGAAGGAGTCAGGGAGGATGTGCCTCGGCGAGTAATGACGAGATTAAGACAGAAACAAAGTGAAGGTAGGGGAGACTACGGCGAGGGAAAACTCCGGCGAGATACTCCGACTCCGGCGAGATCCAACACGGCAGTGCGGCGGTTGTGAGGAGCTAGGGACGATGCGGAGTGGCAGAATGGAGAGAGGAGTCACGGGGGTTTTATAGGCGCAGAGAGAGGGCTCGGGAGGGAGGGATAAGCTCTATCCCTAGAGCTTCGGCCGGTGGGTTTGGCATGCGTGCGCGATGTCCTGATCCAGTGCGGGGCGAGCGGGAGGTTGGGGTTGAGGCGAGGCTGGGCCCCATCGGTCAGTGGGTGCGGGTGAGCGAGTGGGAGAGAAGCGAGGGCGGGCGAGCGACGGGAAGAGCGCTCGGGCGCTGGGCTGGCCTGGCCAATCGTTAGCTGGGCCGCGTGGTACTCCTGGGCCGAGCTGGCCTCGGTCCAGGTGGTGCGGTGCGGTGTGCGTGCGTGTTTTTTTTTATAAAAAGTTTTTTTTTCTTTTTTTAATAGAGAGGAAAACAAACAAACTGAATAATTATTATTATATAGGCATATTATATACCGAAATGCTCATAAAAATAGCAGCAATAAGATGAAATATTTTGCAAGTTCAACTAAATTCTATAAAAATTCCTAAAAGTCAAACAGTGCTACTGTTGCATTTAAAATCAATAAAAATCATTTTTAAAATAGCAAAATGATTTCAAATTTGTTTTCTCCTAATTTTCTATTGAAGGGAATCATTTTACCCTTATTTCCATTTATTTATTTTTAGGAGAAAATATTTTGAAAAGAAACTCAAATAACTCCCGGTTGGATTTAAATTTGGAATTTCAAACAACTTCGAATGGAAAATGGGTTTCAAATAACTTCAAAGTGACTTCCATTTTATTTCTTTGAAACTTCCAACTCTCTTTCTTCAAATATGAAGAAGTCATTTTATCTTCCCTCATGAACTCATTGAGTTGCTTAAAGTTTCTAAATTTAAAATATTACAAAATGGAATTCAAATCATTTTCAAACCCCTTTCATTTCTTTAAATGGAAGAAGTCATATCATCTTCACTCTAGGGTTTTGTGATGAAATTAATTTGAATTCAGGAAGATCAAAATGCAAGATGCAAAGTTTTGGGAAAGTCCTTTTATTCCCTCTTATTCAACTTTCAAAAAGTTTTCAATTTCCAATCATTTTCACACAATCAAACAAACTATCATAATAATTTATTTAATATAACATTCCAAAATTTAGAATTTTGGGATGTTACAATGTCGAACATAGTGGTAACTACCACCGCAGATTGAGCCTATGTTCTTCCTTGGAAGGTGGGATTACTTCGGGTTTGATCGAAGAAACGTGGGGCATGAACAACATCTGCGTAAGAATTCTGCTTTCTAGATCTGGAGACCAAGGTCCAACCCTCTCCAAGTTCATGATCAATTAAAGGACGGCGTTTAGGACCATTTGGTCCCCAAAGAAGAAAACCCAAGTTGTACTCTGGCAGAGAGATGTTTCCTCGCTTGTATGGAAAATCCAACATCTAGGGAAGAAACAGAGAACTTGAACAGATAATCCTGTAGTTTGCAAACCTTGAAAAATGAGGCACTCCCACCAAGCAGGAGAGGACAATTGTGCCCACAGTCTCCTCCGTGAGTCTAATCCTTGAACGAGTGAATTCAGCAACAAGGAAGAATTCCCAAAGCTCGCTCCCTTTAATAAAGTTGATTGAAAGATGGAGTGTATTCTAGATGCGGTCTTCAAAAGTGTGCCCATGTTCAAAACGAAGAGCTGCCAGCGACATAATTGGAGGCCGGTGCCGGAGCGGCAGAGAGCAAGGACTTGGTGGCCGCCGCAGTCGGGGCGACGTACGGCGTGAGGCTGGTGGCCGCCAGCCCGCCACGGCCGGAGTGGCCAGCGGCGCGGCTAGGCGGAGGTAGCTGTTTTAGTTCAAATTGTTAACAGAAGAATGTGCACACCCCACCCATATGAGTTTCACTTGTGTTACTAGATTTCAATACATGGATAAGTTCGAGTGGATCATCATGCCGAACAAATAAAATTTGAATTGGAAAGAAGATATATCGTGGTCTCAACTTGTCATTGGCCATCATGCATGTGATTATGATGGGTCGAGATTATGTTATCTACACAGGCCGCTATTCACATGCTATTTTTGTTCGTAGTCAACATTGATGGGAAGATAGGGCATAGACTGCAATAGCAAATTATGGAATACCATCTTAAACTTATGCTTGGGAATGCTATGATCAGTAGCTATCTATGATCGAGCATGCAAACTCAGTCAGAAACTTAGCATGAAGGCCACGTTGACATGTTAATTTCGAGCTCTATAATTGAACTATTGAGGGCGATTGATATGCCAGTGCATGTTGGTAAAGGGATGTTGGCTTCAATGCAGTACCGAAATTAACCAATCGAACCCCGAAGGACCAGGAAGAATATTCGATTTGCCGCGGATGACCCTGCGTGCATCTTCGGTCGTACGACTTGCCTCCTTTTGGGGAGTATAGAGGCCAGGAATGCATGCCAATGCCGACCCCTGTTTGGTTGTATGTGCCCTTCAGATGCCTCGTAATTCCACAACGAACATGTACCGGCCCTACTTAATCAAATGTGTTAAACTCGATCCAATGCCTATGGAAAGCACACTTTAATTAGCATTTATCCGCACTTGGGTACTTCTATAGGATTAGGACCTAACATGGGAATGTACGTAATGAGTGACATAAACGAAATGTCGAACGCTGGCGCTTGTATTAACTATTCCTTGACCAACCAGATAACAGTATTGTGTAGGTCAGAGAACCCTCATTGGCTAAGCAAATGCATGCAGAAACCGTTAATAATTCAGGTCGTCGTGGATACCTGTTCATCGCTCGACCCTGTACGTACGTGGCATGAGAGCGCGCCCGCCTGCAAGCTTGCAGCTGCAGGTAGACGAACAGTCCCCAGCTTGCCATCGGTAGTCAACCAAAATATAAATGTAGGACCAATTATTTGTCAAACTATCCTGAAAAACAAGGTGTCAACGTACTACCATTTGCCACATAAGCATATAGTATATGTAGACGACCCCGAGTTTTTTTAGGCTTTTCTCCATCGAAAGCAAAGCATATATATATGTAGACGACCCCAAGTACATCTTTTATATAAAAGAAACGTCGGTAGAAATGTAAATAGGCAAAAAAGAGTTGAAATTATTGGTATAAACACATAAAATCAATGGAAGATCGATACACTCCCATTGAAGTGCCAAGGGCCGGGGCCGGGCACGAGTCTAAATTAAACGACTGAACTTGCGCTGTAGTTAAACACTTGTTTTTCTTTACTTTTGACACCGGCCAATGTCTTTGGAGCTCGAAACGCAGCGAGACACGTAAGGAGGGCCTGGTGCTTTTATTTAGTCATCTGCGGCTGCTGCGCCGATCGATCGATGCAAATTATGCTCCCGAAGGCCAATGAAATCGAAGCGCCGATCGTCCTGGTTCTATACAGCTCGATCGCGAGATCAGATCGATCCACCTATGGACCGATTTGCCGCGCGCGGGGGTTGCCCTCTCCATCGATCCGGTAGCTCTTTTTGAGCATCAGAGGTCGGGCGTGCCGGCTCCGATCATCATCTATATCTGCTGATCTCTTGCTGTTAGCTTGGTGTACTTTTTTCAGTTAGTTTACAGAAAACAATTATATATACTTGTTCAGATAGCCGGCGTACATCTACCTATGAAAGCCCGCGTAGGGAATAGGTTAGTTATTACTACTGTTCGTCGATTGTCTATGTTGAGGACGGCACGAACTGGTAAAAATGTGATGTCTCGCTGGTACCTGCAGTTGGTTTTAACTCTGCTTGCGACATCTGTCGATGCATGCAATCGTTTACATGGCTAATCTCTTTGACTTGTTATCCAGCGCCCTACAGGCCCAGTTATTGGACAAGTGAGACTCAACATAAATAGCAAATCAATCAGCAAAAGTTATCGGTAATGTTATTCAGTGAATGTCAGTTGAGAAGGATGGCATTTGCGAACCTTTTTCACAACATTTTACGTTGTGAGAGGGTGGCAATTTCTTCGGGAATTTTACTTTGCGGAGAGTGCCATTTTCTTCAGTCTATGAAGAAATTGACATTCTCCCACAACATAAAATACCGTGAAAAATGGTTCGCAAATGCCATCCCTCCCAGCAAACGTTCGCTGGCTAAAGGGGTCCGGCACATAGTATACCTCTGCAAACAAAACAAAAAAACACTCTACACGGCAAAGCATTCACATCGGTTCCAGCAATTAGAAATTAAGTCACCAAGTGTCCAAGTTGCTCGATCTCGATCTCCACATGTATGCAGATGCAAGCTTCTGCTTCGTCATTGGGCCTGTGTGTGTAAAATCGGAGATTTACGGCCAACCGAACCATTATATTTTTTGGTTGGTTAGCAATGCTGATGTCCTGAAAGGAAAAATGACTGATGCTGACAGCTTACATGCATGCATTTAGTTGGGAAGCTTCATGACACGCAAGCATGCATCTATAGTACAAGGACGAAGTCATTTTCCCTTACGTACCTGCTGATTCTTTCTTTTCTTTGGAATCTGCCTGCAGATTCCTTCTTGAACTCAAGAAGTGCAGCGATACGCAGATGTCTATAATTTTCACCTATATATATAATGGTATACACAGGATTGAATCGGGTGTTATATGTACGGAGAGAACAAAACGAAAACAACTATGTATCCATTTTAAAACCCGCCTTAAAAAACTACTAGTACAAAATAAAATGTGTTACTCCACCAATCAATAGTAGTACAACTTTATACTAAACCAGTGACAATTAATATGAATCAGAAGGAGTACTAGTAAGGTCTATGCGGGAAAACCCCAATGGACCTCAATGCAGTTCATGAGATGGAGGTAAATTGCCACCTATCTCTCTTAATATTGTCCAAATCAGGGTCAAAATGCTTATTTTCTACTAAATTGGTTGTTGGTACTTTTCTAGTGCCCAAACTGTTATGACCCAGAGGCTTGTGTGGCGATGACAATGTTGTGAAGAGCAAGTGATTCTCTCGGGTTTTTCTAGAATATTCTAAAGAAAGAATGACAATTTTCAAATGCTTATTCAAATGTTGTTCATGAGATATCTGATTTACATGTTAGTTCACTATAGATTATTCGAAACTATGTGGGCCCTTGTTGACTGAACAAGATGTGGATCCAACTTATGTCCAATTCAGTTCATATGAAACATTCAATCAAGTGTTGATTATTTGCTCATGACTACAGAATTTTCCAGATTAGTCCAACACACGTTTCCTTTTAGTATATACTCATCGCATACGGATTTCAAGCTACAGCTCGTACTGATATTTTACCTACTGCTCCATCAGTACCTACGGTGCACATATTTTGTTCTCCATGCCAATTACATAATCACATCTACCTATCTGTAATGTTCACCTTTTGTAACATCACACTTCTTGCATTTCAAAATTAAGCTACATATTCTTATCTCATATACACTGTTTAAAGTGAATAATCTCACTAAGATGGCGGCATACTTGTTGTAAGAACATTGGCTTAATATTCCTCTGTAAGAACACTTCTTTATTTGCTTTTACTTTTCTCAGGTCATCCCTTGCTTTGCAAGAAATAATTTCTTAAAGAAGACCGACATTACAAAATCCATATAACTCAAGTTACAGTTTTGTTAAACAAAAGAAGGGTTCACTTTCGTTGTGAATTTCAGCAATAAACAAGAAAAAACTATTTGACTGGCAAATCTTGGAAAGAATTCTTGAAACTATACCACCTACGAGTTGATAAGGAAATGCACCTCACTTTAGCTGACGACCATGATCACTCCATATCTGTCCAGCTGCCCAATGCTCCAGTTACTCATCCATGTATGTACTTCTTTTACCATAATTGTATCTAATTTTCGTTCATATTGCATCCATCTTTGTATAGTATATGCATTACTTACTACTTGTATTGATTCAACATTCATTACTACTTGCCTTGAACTTGCACCTTACCTTGTAACTAACTTTCCTTATATACATGTCATAGCTTATTTCAAACTGGATAAAACACACAAACAAATTGTGAGGACTATTGATACTGCACATAGCACAACTAAAAACTAGGAAGACATTGTCCAAGCAAGTAAGTTTATTAAGCGTATTGAGTGGTTTCTAAACGAATACAAAATTGGATATCCTGATTATCCATACTTTCCACTCCTACGCAGTTTGATAAAGTCCAACATTAAGAACAACTCCCAGTAAGATTTCTACTCAATATTATGTTTTCAACACACTTGTCTTGTAGTATGTATAATTGTTGCTTTCTTACACTACTTTCGTTGTAACAGGAACTGTCGAAAAGTGTCATGCCTATAACCTAATAGATGAAGTAGGTTTCCTCACGATTATTATGCATCACACTATCAACTTTGGAAGTACGTACATGTCTTTTGTGGATGATCGTGTCATCATTAATGTCTCGCCACAAGTACTGAAGGAAACCAAATTCAAAGTTGGAGAGAAGCTCATGTTCATCAAGCACCAAGATGAGGCAGGTGTTTTCTTGTTTCTCACACGAATTGAGTTTGAAATTCAGTTTATTTTATGATCTGCCAAGGGTGCCTGATCATGTTGTGACGAGCTGTTCGTAGACATGTGTTGCTGATGCATAAATGTCAACATATACTCTTTTGTACTACTCCTATTAGATCTCATTACCAATCATGTTTCCCAGGACACTACTTTGTGCATATTGTCTTAATCATATATCTTTATGTTGTTATATTTTATTCTTGTTTACTCAACTGTACTTTCAGGTTTAACCATAATGAAATCCACTATTATGAACTCTTCAACTAGTTCAATATTTTTTCTTCATACTTCTTGTCATAGTTTAGATATTCTTAAAACACAATTTATAATCAAGAGCTGCCATATATTTCCAATACTCCATCCACTACCCATACACCTTTCGCTACCTCATAAACATAATACATATATTTCCGCAAACATTGTTGTTCCATAAGGTCAATTTTTAAGCGCGGACTTACAAAACTACTTACAGTACACCCTCTTTAATTTCAGATTACAAATTTATAGTTCAGAAACATTCATACATAACACTTATATCTTAAATCATAAAAAAAATACACTCACAGAAATAATGAAATTTCAACCAACTTAGGTTAAAAAGAACACTAAAGTTTCATGCTAATTAATTATGAATAACAGCAACAAGGATGAAACAACTATCTATTGAAATATTAACTTAAAACAGAATTCATAGAACTGGACTTGTGATTTACATAGTTCAGCAGTCTGACGCTACATGACACATAGATAACAAAATAACCAAACTCCTTGCTAAATCAAATGATACTGAAACGCAACCATCTGAAAGAGTGAACCCCTCATAACCTACTCAGTTGTCTGTGTCATTGCCGCTTTGTATCGCTTATTTGCAACATTGAAATCACCTACACAAGTTGTGTGCAGAACAACCACATTATCAGCCCACTCACATTCAAAATTATACTTTTTATTTGTAGGTCCATTCTCTGCATGTTCAACCACTAAACTCAAACGATACTCATTGCTACCATTCAATTTGTTTAACATTGATTCACACTACCTGCAATTCTTATCTGACATACCTGGCATAACATTCACTAACTGCTCTCCCTTATATACATAATGTTCTCCATGTGACCATGATTGTAGTTAATGCCTATCACACAAATTGAGTACTGATTTTCCAGATAGAAGATCGCTTCCTGTGTAGCACTCTCAACAACTTCAATTTTAGACTTGCTTGCACTTCCAAAAATAGTAATTGCTATCTTAGTACCAGATTGTAGCTCTACATTCGTTGTAACAATGTGAACTTTAGGTATATACAAACAATAAGGCTCCTGGGCCGGATGGATTCCCGGTCGAGTTCTACAAAAAGTGTTGGCACATTATTAAGGGGGATTTGCTACCTTTGTTTCCTGACCTGTTCTCTGGACAGCTTCACTTATTCCACTTGAATTTTGGAACTATCACACTGCTTTCTAAGAAAACGGATGCTGTGAGAATTGAGCAGTTCAGGCCGATCTACCTTCTCAATGTTAGTTTCAAAATTTTCACCAAAGTCGGGACTAATAGGCTCACACAGATTGCGTATTCTGTGGTGCAACAATCCCAAACTGCTTTCATGCCGGACAGAAACATCCTTGAAGGGGTGGTCATCTTTCATGAAACGCTCCATGAAATTTATTCAAAAAAATTAGATGGAGTAATTTTTAAGGTGGATTTCGATAAAGCGTACGATAAGGTCAAATGGCCATTCCTCCAACAGGCATTGCGTATGAAAGGTTTTGATGAATCCTGGCGCCGTCAGGTTGAATCATTTACGCAAAAAGGAAGTGTGGGAATTAAAGTGAATGACGATATTGGTCATTACTTCCAGACACATAAAGGCCTAAGACAAGGAGATCCGATGTCCCCTATCCTGTTTAACATTGTGGTTGATATGTTAGCAATTTTGATAGGAAGGACTAAGGAGAATGGCCAAGTAGGTGGCTTGGTACCTCATCTTGTTGATGGAGGCGTATCCATCCTTCAGTACGATGATGATACAATCATCTTTATGGAGCATGACTTGACCAAGGCGAGAAATATGAAGCTGGTGTTATGCCTTTTTGAACAATTGACCGGGTTAAAGATTAACTTTCATAAGAGCGAGTTGTTCTACTTTGGTAGAGCCAAGGACGAACAGGAGGCTTATAGGCAATTGTTTGGGTGCGAGTTGGGGGATTTACCTTTCTCTTACCTAGGTATATCAATCCACCATTGTAAGCTGACAAACAGAGAATGGAAGTGCATCGAAGACCGATTTGAGAAGAAACTGAGCTGCTGGAAGGGCAAGCTCATGTCATACGGAGGCCAATTAATTCTGATAAATTCGGTGCTCACGAGTATGCCCATGTTTCTCTTATCGTTCTTTGAAGTCCCAGTTGGTGTCAGGAAAAGACTGGACTTTTATCGATCGCGTTTCTTCTGGCAGGGTGATGAACTAAAAAGAAAATACCGGCTAGCTAAATGGGATATCATCTGTAGACCGAAAGACCAAGGAGGTCTTGGTATTGAGAATCTTGAGGTTAAGAACAGATGCCTTCTCAGTAAGTGGTTGTGGAAGCTGTCATCTGAAACTGATGCCACGTGGGCGCAAATTCTTCGTAGCAAGTACCTACAGACAAAAACTTTGTCCCAGGTAGCAGTCAGGCCGACCGACTCGCCGTTCTGGAAAGGACTGATGAAAGTCAAACAATCCTTGTTTAATAGGACAAAGTTTATTATTGGCAACGGTGCTAGTACGCGTTTCTGGGAGGATACGTGGCTCGGAGAGACACCCTTGGCCATTCAATATCCGTCTTTATATCGTATTGTTCAACGGCGTGAGGTGTTCGTTGCAACGGTATTTCAATCTATCCCCCTTAATATTCAATTCAGACGGTCGCTAGCGGGCAATCGTTGGGAAGAATGGCTCCGTCTAGTTAGGAGACTGATGGAGGTTCAGCTTTCTCAACAACCCGATGAATTACGCTGGAAGCTGACTAAGTCTGGAGTATTCACAGTTAAATCAATGTATATTGATGTTATTAATTCGAGCTCCATTCCTACCTCCAAGCATGTTTGGGCTGTCAAAGTTCCATTAAAAATAAAAGTGTTTATGTGGTTTGTCCATAAACAAGTTATTTTAACAAAGGACAACTTGATAAAGCGTAATTGGATAGGACCTACTAGGTGTAGTTTCTATGATCCGGATGAGACGATTAAACACCTCTTTCTTGATTGCCCGTTGGCCAAAGTTCTTTGGCGGACGGTACACATTGCTTTTAATATTACTCCACCGAATTCTGTTAACTCGTTATTTGGGACATGGCTTAATGGGATTGAGTCTAACTTAGCGAGACATATTCGTGTTGGAGTTTGCGCTTTGCTGTGGACTATCTGGAATTGCAGAAATGATTTGGTCTTTAACAGAACATCACGTATTCACTTTTTGCAGGTTATTTTCCGAGCCACGACAGTGATCCGTTCGTGGTCGCTACCCACTCCGATGGAGGCCGGGGAGCATTTGGTTACTGGATCTGTCCGCTGGGAGATGGTAACTCGGGATATCTTCAACCGGTTTGGATGGCGGTCATGTAATAGGATAGGCAATTAGTTTACCTATCTATCTTTAGCCAGCCGGTTGTGGCGTCTTTTACTTGGCTAGGTTGTGTATCTAGCCCATTTTGACTCTGTGTGAGCTTTCTTTTCAGTTTTTCCAGTTGGAGACTTTGGAACCTTGTTGGACCTTTTTATTTGGTTAATAAGTTGGTCGTATGCATCACTCTGATGCAGAGGCCAGGGTAACCCCCTTTTCGAAAAAAAAAGGTATATACAAACCATTGCTTGATACATGAAAAGCATGATCCTTCCAAGACAGTGACTTCAACATTTCAACCAAAACCAACTTCATGTCAATCCTTACGTTCCTGCTAAATTCCAGCTGCGCCTATCAGGATGCACATTATCTGAACATGTTACAACATGATACATCAAACAAAAATCAGTACATTCATGTATGATCAGGTTGTTGAAAATAAGTATCACTTATAAAATTATTATACGTAACAAAACTTTGTAACTAATATCTAGTTTTATAGATGTGTAACATGTGCTCAATATCAACAACTAAACTTCCCAAAATTGTAACTAAATACAAAAAATGAAACCAAAATTATCAGTCCATAGCCTTGGAATAATTCCAGTCCATAATTATTAGAAGGGCTTTAGCTTCTGGTTTATGGGCTTCTAGATATTCTATACATATTAAAAAAGAATGTTGTATGTGGAGCATTTGGCTACTGGGTGCAACCGATGGGAGATGGTAGCACGGGCTGTCTTCAACCGGTTTGGATGGCGGTCGCATAATAGGATAGGTCCTTGATGTCTACTTCATCCAGCCGGTTGTGCCTTTGTTGTTTTTACTAACTTTCATTTTTTTTTGTGCTCCTGATGTGAGCTATACTTTAGATACCAGAGTTTGTTTTGGACGACCTGTTTTAATAATATGACTGCATGCGTCGTTCAGATGCAGAGGCCGGGGAAAATCCTCTTTTTTCAAAAAAATGTGTGGCCAATTGAAAAAGCGGCTCACATCTATTTTTTCCCTCAATTCTGTGACATCTGTCTAGTTTAGTTTTGGCCTCAAAACAGACATTTTGGACATTAATTTGTATCCCTCTGCTATCATTCCCTTGATCTTCTCCGCTCGGCATTTCTTGTTCTAGATGATGATATTTGTTTTCTAAACTTGATTAAAGTGTACACATTTTGACTTTAACTGTATTTTAAAACGAAGAGAATATATTTAATAACCAAATGAGCAGGGAAGATATTTTTTGGTCTGTGATCGATCGCGGTCGTGTAAACGGTGCATCGTCCTAGTATAGTGGACAACAACGCTAAGGTAGCTGCGGTAGGTTAAATTGGACGTTGGGTTGGATGGGTGCATGCATGCATAGGCGCCCGTCCAAGCCAGCCGACTGGCTCCAACAACGGCGCAGGAAGGACGGCGAATCCACCGGCATGCACACTGCGTTCTCACCTTTGCCCAGTACCGGCGGTCCGGGCGGCCGCCCAACCTCCCCCCCGCCGCACACGGCGATAGTGACAAGCACGTACGTAATCGTGGCGGTCATCACTCGTCCAACACTTATCGTGCGCAATCACCTGCGTGGTGCGTACGTACGTACTCTACGTGTGTGCGTGATCGGTCATATGCTATACTTATGGACTGTTTTGACACGAAAGGAGTTACAGATGGAAGTGCAAATCTGTGGTTGGTTAGTGATGAGACCCTCAACGAAATTCAAAGTGGAAGAGATTAATGAAGAGTAGGCACGTTAGCACGTAACCTCTTTCCCGTATCCAATGCCCCGTAAGTGTAGGATTATTGGTGCGTGATCCAACCAGCTGCTTTCGCATGTGCTATTAACCGCACGTTGTAAGAGAAACGGGTCTAATACTCTATGTAATTAACCATCGTAAATGTTGGTGCTTTTTTACCCTGTCTCTGCCAGGTAGTGATAATTGACTTGGCTCGTAACTTCCACATCCGTACGTTGACCGTTGCGTTCACATATTCACGAGTGCGTGTACATCTAAAACATGCAAGCACTAGGAGGCGCACCCGCAATGACAGCGTAGTGATGGTCCGTTAAGCTCTACTAGGTTGTAACCCCGCAAAAAAAAAACTCTACTAGGTCGTAGCAACTGTTTAACTTTTCCGGAACAGATGGTCCGTTAAGCTCCAATAGTCAAGAGATGACTGGTACTCCCTCCGTTTCTAAATACTTGTCTTTTTAGAGATTTTAAATGGTTACCACATACAGATATATATAGACATGTTTTAGAGTATAGATTCACTCATTTTATTTTGTATGTAGTCACTTGTTGAAATCTCTAGAAAGACAAATATTTAGGAACTGAGAGAGTAGAACAGATGGTCTGTAATATTTTCAGTTGGCAGGTGCCACATCATTGCGCGATGCTACAGAATTTATTTTTCTAGTTGAGGAGCTCACTGCTAATTTCACGTACTCCCTCTAGTTGGGTACGATTTTTTGTCAATTTTACTTGGAAAAAATATATCTTGATATTCATCGTCAATTGAAGATTCTAATATGATTTTTTTGGCATACTATACATGTTTTATTTTAATTTTTATGTTTGCGGAAATACTATACATGTTTCACTAATGAAATAAAAGATCTAAAAATCCGTGCCCTTTTTATAAACCCAACTAGAGGGAGTATCATGAAACAGATGAACAAGTTGTGTTGAGGAGTTATGTGTGGATATGAAAGGATACCATATTTCGTTGTTGGATGAATCTTCTAGTCTCACTTTTATTGAATTTGTGCCCTATTTAGTTACTTCGAAAGTCCCTCAACACCCACTCACATTTAAGCTCCACTAAGCCTTAATTGTGTGATCAGTATAGACAGCAACAAAAAAAATAGTGCATTGGTCCGGTCTTGCGCTTAAGACCCCTTGGCTTTGTTACAACGTAAAAAAAATATTATAGAGTAAATAAATCTTTCATTAATATTAATTGAACAAATAATGGATTAGGTTTTTGGACAATGATTTCTGCAATACCATGTAAGAAAATATAAAGCACTAGAATATCTCTTTGTTGTATCGATCTCACAAACCGCTGATGCTGTTCTACCATATCCAAGTACATATGTCAAATAGGCCATGAATTGTTTATCTTGTCAACGAAGTTATCCTAGCTCTTATTGTGAGGAGTAGATAGACTAAGATGGTGGCGGGGCTGCAACTTGTATGAGCCCTAGCCGTCCTTCCATATCAAAATTCGTAAATTATGTAATTTTATTAGACTGTGTAACCGTTAGATACTCCCTCCCTTCCAAAAATTCAAACCACGACAAGTCTTTTGGAACGGAGAGAGTACTTTATAAAGTATTAGCTATTTAGTATTGAATTAATACACTATACCTGCTTAACATGCACTAAATTAAAGCTGCTAGCTCATATCTTACATTCTTAAAAGTTGGTTCCAGTTTTCTCAACATGCAAATTGTTCACCTCATCGTCCTTACCAAGGCCATGCATTTAAGTCTTCTCTCTCACTAAGACATGCAATCTGCCACATAAGTGAACTTATAAATTACAACTATTTTTGCATTAGTCTATGCATGTATCGCCGCCATATACATGCATGTTAGTCATCCTTCACTTTTTTTTTGAAATGATATTTTTAACAGTAATTCAAAAGTTTATATTATATTTTTAGAGACTTTTTCATTGATTTTCAAGCTTACATTTTCTTTTCATTAGATTTAGTTATTTTTTAGCAACTATCTATGCATTTTTAAATAAAGTTAACGTAGCAACGCGCGGGGTGTCTCATATTGCTACAGTGACACATGGCTACGCTTTCATAGCTGAGTCCGGCAAACAAAGAAATGCATCACCTATCAAGAAGACAAGAACACAAACTAAGGATGCTGATCATAATAAAATAAGGATGTGTAAATTGATGACTACTAATTTAAAAAAATACTATTATTACTCCAAATTTATGGAGTTGCATGCCAATTATGATGTATTCCACGTACCTTTCTACGAGAAAATAGATATGTTATTCTCAGATTTCCATGTTCCTCAAAGTTCACACTACTTCCATAATTTTGAAAAGAATGTTGTTGCGAGATTTTTGAAACGAAATTTAGCAAATTCCAAAAGATGTGGGGTATACTTCTGTAAAATATAGTTCCATTTGAATTGAAAACAGTGCCAATTCTGTAAAAATATGTATATATACTCCATTCATGTATATATAAGTGTCTACTTACAATTGAAATACATCATAATGAAAAAACAATAGATGAACCACCAGGCCACCTAATAAAAGTGGGGAAAAAAAGGTGTAACTAGGTCACTCAACACACCTAGTTAAGACCATGTAATTACAGGTGTTTTCCTCCAATATAACGTGGTACCGCACACACGTATGTTGATACACACACACCAACTCATATGAACTCCCCCAAAAAAATGTTCGGACTGGAAAATTGTCTGTCTCCCACGTTCTACTGGCCAGCTAATTACCGTGATTCGTACGCCGACGGCCGTCGTTGTCAAGGCGCGCCGGTCAGCCCTACCACAGTGATGAGCAAGCTAGAGTCCTCGTCGCCGTGGGGCGCCGCAACCTTGACGCACTCGGCCGCGTCTTTCCCACCGTCTCCGTTGACATAGCCTCCGTGTTCGATGTCGTCGGCGACTCCGGCGAGCACCTGCGCCAGCTCAGCCTGTCTGTTCCAGTCCGTGCGCCCGATCACCACGAGCATCACCGTGACACACGCCGCCTGCGCGGCGAGAAGGCCAAGCCAGAGCCCCTTGAAGTCCATGCCGGACCAGAACGCGAGCCCGAGGGCAACGGGCATCCCGACGCCGTAGAAGGCGGCGAGGTTGACGTGTGCGCCGTCCTTGGGCCGCGCGCTCCCTCGGAGCACGCCGCATCCGGTGGTCTGAGGGCAGTTTCCGAGCTCGCACATCCCGAGGACAGGAAGCACCGACGCCGTGAGCGCAAGGATGGCCGCGTCCGTCGTGAACATGCGCGCCCACACGTTGCGCACAGCCACGGCGAACAGGAAGGAGATGACGCCCTGAAGTGCGCTCAGCGCGAGCCCCGCGGTGGCCACGGCGCGCGCGGCAGCTGGACGGTTCGCGCCGAGCTCGTTGCTGACCCGGGTCGACACGCCGAAGCTGAGAGACGACGGGAAGATGTAGAGCAGCGATGTGGTCTGGATAAGCACCCCCATGGAGGCGACGGTGGCCTCGGGGTTGGCCAGGAGGCCGCACAGCAGGATCATGATCTCGTACCACCACCACTCGAGGCACACGCTCGCGCAGCTCTCGACGGCGAGCCTAGCCAGCCGCACCCACGCAGCAACATCGTCCTTGAAAAGCTTGTATGACAGCGTGAAGCCACCGGTGGCATGGTGCACGCCGGTGACGTAGACATAACCGAGGAGGAAGAGCACGAGGTTGAGGTTGGTCCAGGCAGAGGCGAGTGCGACTCCTTCGACGCCGAGCCCGAGCACCGATACGAGGAGGTAGTTGATGGGGAGGTGGAGAGCGACGGCGAGCGTGGCGCAAGTGGTGAGCGGGAGGTTTATGGACTGCGTGCGGAGGTAGATACGGAGCGGGTGGAGGAAAGACTGAAAGAGGAGGTCGGGCAGGCAGAATAGAATGTAGCGCTGCGCCGCGGCGGAGACGGCGGCATGCTGACCGCAAAGCAGGAGAAGCGGCTCCATCTGAACCCAGAGGAAGGCGACTGGCACGGAGACGACGAGGAGGAAGAGCACCATCCGCTGCATGGTGGCGCCGACGAGTGGCAGGTTCTTGGCGCGGACGGCCTGGCCGCAGACGGGTTCCATGCCTGAGGCGAGGCCGGACAGGACTGAGTACCCGGTGATGTTGGCGAAACCCATGGCGAGGGACCCGCCGGCCAGGGCCAGCTCGCCGAGCCGGCCGAGGAACAGCATCGAGATCATCGGACGGACGTAGAGTATGAGCCCCGTCATGATCATCGGCAATGACAGCCCCAGGATCGACACGGCCTCCTTCGCCGCGTCCTTGGTCAACGACGACGGCCTGTCAGCAAGGACGGGCGCCGACATGGACACAACGACGACAGTGTGGTCGTCGATTGGAGACACGGCCACGCCGCCGCCGTTCTTGGCATTGCACCGGCACGGCAGCAACGGCCGGTCAATGAGCCCCTCACACATGACGGCTATATGCAAGCAAAGGAAGCTCAAGCGTGCGGAGCTAGCTTTGGTTTTGGAGGGAAACTGAAACAGGGGAGGCTCAAACCCTAGCAAGGGCACTGAATTTATAGGCAAATGGATAGGACCGGTCGATGCAATTGAGAAACGAGATCAAAGCAAGCTATAGTGACTTTAGAGCGGAGCGCTCGTCGTCTTGTTGCGAAGTCCACGTGCCGCTCTCGGCCGGCCGGCGTGCGCTACCGCAGGCGACGGCGTCGCGGGGGTGCGCGCACGGGGCGTTGTTGTATTGCGCGGCTCGTAGCCTAATTCGGCCGGAGGCCGGAGCAGTGGCGAGCTTCCGTACGATGGGCTAGCTGTTTGTGGATCACCTTGGGTGTCTCTAGGGAAAGGACAAAAATGGTTGAGCGAGAGAAGGTGTGTGTGAAGGATGAGGAGAAAAAGAGCAGGGCGGGTAGGGGGTATTTATACAATTGATTTGAGCCCATGCATGGAGTATAAGTCCTTTTAATTATCGGCACCCTTTTATAAAATTTGCTGCCTAATTATGAGATTTATCGTGTCTGTGGGCTGGAAGTCTTTGGGCCATTTTTTTTAACACAGTACAATTGCAGATGCTTACAATCACACGGATATACTCACTCATATGAACACACGCACATCTCATCTTTATGAGCACCTTCAAGATCATGAGCTGGCAGTTGACAAAGTCACCACAGATACCTCATAGTTGACGAGAATGTCCCCTCCCATTGAACGAACATCGCCGGGATGATTGAAATAAATCCAGAAAATACCAGCACAAATGCCAAATGTAGGACTTAAACCCTGATGGGTTAGTTCCACTACAAGGAACCTAAGCATCTGCAGTTCGCGGCTCATTGCTTTTAGTTTGAATTTCTATGTCGGGCTCTTGAAGACAGGGGGTGCTGCAAAATGGGTAGTACTATAATGGAGTCATGGATGATTCTTCTTAATAGAATTGTTAATGTGAAAGATATTGGTTGAAAACTTGGAATTCTTTTGAGGCTTTCATATACTAATACTAGTAGGTGATTCAGTTTTGACTTTGGGAGGTCTTTGTGCTGTGAAATTATTTTAGTTCTGAACTTTTTATTCTATTCTCCACGTCGCACAGTTAAAATAATCTAGGGCACAACAGTCTCATATCTAAATGACGTAACCATAAGAAAGAAAAGAAAAAAAAAACAGTTTCGTAAAGCACATCTAAATTCTATGTCATTGATTTTACGTTAAGATTCATGCAAATATTTTCTTTGGTCCTTTTTCTTTTCCTTTCTAGATTAATTGAGTTGCTTGGATGTGCGATAACTAAGATAATGTGCCCTAGACAGACCCAAAAAAAAGTTTTTATCATTTTATGTCTCACTACTCAGTTTTGCCACTAGAAATTTCAACTGCTCAAAAATGCCATCGCTTAGTTAGGTGCATGCTCAAAGATGTCACTCGACACCATGGTTGTCAGCTCAAATCCCGTTTGCCATGTCATAATGACCAAAATACCTATAGACCAACATGTCACCTCTCCCTCTATCTCACACTCACTACAATAAAGCATGGGTCCCACTTGATCCCAACAGTGTTCTTATTTTTTCTAAATTATTCATTTGCTTACTCCAAATTAACAAGTGGATCCATACTTACCATTGTGAGGTAGAGAGAGCTGACATGTGGGTATAGGATTATTTTTGTCATATAACATGGTCAGTGAGTTTGACCTGACAATAACGATGTCTAATGACATTTCTGAGCAAACATCTAATGAAACGATGGCATTTTTGAGAAACATCTCACGAAGCAATGTCATTTTTTAGCGGTTGTAATTTCTAATAAAAAAATTGAGTAGTAAGACACAAGTAATGGCATAAATAATAAAAACTTAAAAAAGGGGGAAATATCACACGAATCTTCACCTATGACCAATGACTTTGGACTTAAATAATAAAATAATCACTACAATAACATTGGCCACTATTTGTGGGTCAAGGCATATTAAACATACCTAAATGTACATAAAATAATCACTAAAATAACATTGGCCACTATTTGTGGGTCAAGGCATATTAAACATACCTAAATGTACCTTTAGTCTTCGGCAAAAAGTTTGCTGGACATGTGTGTCTGTGTGTGGGTAATCCTTAAAAAACAGTACCTCCCTCCTTATCCCTTAAATTCCTCTCCTTCACATGGAATGCTCCTCGTCCTCTGCGATGCATCACACACTACTACACTACTGCTGCAAGGTACGAGCATGGTAACATGTGCTTTTCGCGGCATGGTCACCTGGTTATATGAAAACATCGGTTGGATCTATCTTGGTTGATCGTCGTCTCGACATTTGCCCGCTCAAGCTTTCTTGAGGAGTGCACATCTTAAAAACATCTACACTCGGGCGCCGCAAACCAATCTCAAACGTCTTGACGAACGGCCGGTCACTGATCAATCATGAAAAAACGATCTAAAGGGCTCTTTAAACAGGTCTCAAATGCCCAAGCAGACCAGCACCCCTCATATTCAGCCCAAATATACGGCGGATATGTGGGCGCCCGAACGTGCCCGGACACATCCTCCACATCAGACTGGCGATGGGTTCCCAACGGAATCAGCCGAAAACCCGATGACCTGATGGACGTCTCCTCTACTAGGAGGTGTGAACGTCGCGTGGCGCCGCTCCGGCTCGCCGGCCAAGGCCAAATCTGGCTATCCCGGAGCCGGCGTCCGCCAACCCTAGCCACATCCACCTCCCCCCTCTCTGCGCCGCCAGTCCAAACCCATCCACCACCTCTCTCTCTCTCCCGCTCTGTCTTTCTTCCCACGACGTCCGACATCGCCATGATTCGACAAAAGAAGACCACATATGCTATGCTCATGCCGGAGCGCTCGTACCAGATTGAGCAGGACATCCGGGCAAAGCCCGCCGCATGCATCGTGGCCAGCTTGCCTCCGGACTCGCCGAAGTACGAGGAGGAACAGACGAGGCGGGGGAGGCGGAGGAGCAACAGTCGGCTTCGATGGAGGTGGCAGATGCGGAGCAGCCAGAGGAGGAGGAGCTGGCACCGACTCCAGGCTTCAGCATGGAGGACGCGGAGTTGGAGTTCGCGTTCGCCCAAGCAGCTGAGATGGCAAAGCAGCAGGCTATCCTGGAGTCCATCCAGGATGAGGCCTATGTGGAGGCGAACTGGTAGTTCATCAGGCAGGAATGGGCGGCGACCAATGCGCTCTTCAATGAGGTGGAAGCGGGTATGGATGCGGAGGCCGACGCGGAGGATCCACAGGAGCCAGAGCTGCGGCTGCATCCATGTAACCGGAGTCGGGCACGTAGATAGTGGACATCTCCGATGACAATTAGGCTAGTATAGGTTATTTGATCTATATAGTACAGGGATTTCGTCGTTTGCATATTTTTGTATGGATCTAAGGCTTCTAGTATGAGGTATCCAGAGCAGAGGAGCAAATTTGAGGTGTGACCGGCCACTGTCCGCGAACGCACACAGGCGCATCTATGGGCTTTGAGGGGTCGGATTTGCTGTCCGCGGCTGTAGATGCTATAAGAAGTGAGCTTAGCGCATCTTCAATGCGCATCCTTAAACCGCCCGCAATTGTCTGACCCGAGCGGTCCAGACATGTTTTGCCATCCAATGCGGACCTGCATCGGTCTGTTTAGCGGTCTGGGCACACTTATTCCCATAAACAAAAGACAAACTGAGGGCTTTGCGGGAATCCGGGTTGCTGTCATGTTCGTGTCTGACTAACTTGGCCCACCAAAAACCCCTCTCTCACGCCCACGCGCATTGCCGTCAGAAAAGGTCAGCGCCGCTCCAGAGCACCAGTGTTGCATTCATGCCGCCATAGCACGACACGACCTCTCACAACGCTCCGGCATTCAAACAGCGCGCCGACCGAGAGCGTCGCCCTCGCCGCTTCCCGGTGCATGCGGCTGCTCCGCATCAAAACGATGACCCATCAATCCACCTGGCTACATTAAACATGAGTGTGGTTGCCGAGGAATGGCGAGCTAGTTCCACCCGTCCGTCCGTCTGCCGCCCACCATTAATCTCCTCGCCGGTTGCCCTGCCATCTGCCCACTATTTAAACCACATGCCCGACCATAGCCGCATCGATCATCCTCCACTCCCTTCCTCCTCTCTGCCCCATGCCTGTAACACCCTGATAATCAAGGTAGAGTAAACCCCTACTAATGGTGCCATGTCATCACAATTACTATTGCTAAACCTCACCTTAATTCAAACACAATTCAAATTTAAATTAAAGTCAAATAGTTAAAGTTTTCAAATGGCAAAACTAAAATGTTTATAAAGTGGAAAATAATCCATAGATAATTATGGTGGAGAAACCAACATTTAATAAAGTGGTTAAGTGCCCTATAATAATTAAAACAGGGGCTAAATCAATAATTTAAATGCTTTTTAAATTATAAAAATTTGCAAACTATTTTCTTTGTGTGCCAAACCTTTTGTGGCAGTAGACTAAATTAAAAAACAAATTTAGGTGCTATTTTTATATTTTATAAAACTAAAATAATTTGAAACTAAAAAGGGAAAACCAAAGACAAACAAAAGAAAATAAAGAAAAAGAAAAGGGCCAGGCCAGACTGGGCCTTAGGCCACAATGGCTGGCCGAGCCCACTCCCCACGCGGTCGTCTTCCCCGCACTGTTCGGCCGACTGGGGGCGCGCCCGAGCTCGGTCGCCACTCGACCCCCTCGCCGCCTCCGCCCGTGGATAAAGCCGCCAGCGCCGCGCCTCCTCCTTTCCCTCTCCCACTCGCCCCCCTCGCTCTCTCCCTCGTCCCCTCGCCCGTGCTCCCCCTCCTTAGATCCCCCCTTCACCCAACGCCCATGGCCGCGTTGCCGGAGTAATCGTGACCACCGTCGTCCCCGCGTCCCCGGAGCCCGTCTAGGAGCTCCACCGGCCTCGACCACGTCCTCTCCACCCTCCAGCTGGAGCCGGGAGCCCCTGCTTCGCCCTTGACGCCGTCATCTTCCTCTCAGCCGCCGTCCTCTCCATCGACTCCGGCCGCTCTACTACTACTAAACCACCGACGGGCCCCCATGTGCCTCCCCGGTGAGCTTTCCGCTCCTCCTCCTCCCCGTGCTCCTATTCCCCCCTCTGGCTAGCTCACCGCCGCACCCGCAAGCTTGCTGCTGCCGGCAATGGCGCAGCCGCAGCCACACCCCCCATAGCTCGCGCCCGAGCCCAGCAATGTGCTCTTGGTGCTCCTAGGAGCACAACGCACACACGCACGCCCCTCATGCACCGTAGGCCGTTCCCCACCGACACCCGAACGCCACCTCCGCCCCTGCTCGCCGCCGATGCTCTTGCCGACCACCCCAGCCGCTGCGACCCCCCCCATTGGACGCGCGAGGCCACGCCTGTTTGAACGCACCTCTCTGCACGCCTTTTGGTCGCCGGAGGCGATATCCCACTGCTAGACCGTGCCCGCAGCCGCGAATAAGGCTCGCCGGAGTTTCTTAGGCATCGTGTGGGGTCCATCCCGGTTCACTACCAGTGACCCTGGTGGGTCCCATTGACCTGTTGACCTCGGTCAACATGTTGACTGGGCAACCCCCAGTCACGGACATGTGCCCCCTAATTTATCTAATTAAATGAATTTAGTTAACCTATAGTCACTAACAAGTGGGCCCTAGCGGCTAATTAACCTAATTAGTTCAAATTTAAACTCCGTTAAACCCTCTGTTAATGACATGTGGACCTAGCTCTCATGTTTGACCTGGACCAGCTGGGTTGACTGCTGACATCAGCCTGAAGTAATGCTGACACAGTAAGGCTATTTTTGAATTAAAATGAATCCAATAAATTTCAGAAAATGTTTAAGACTTTGAATTTTTTTATAAAATAATCTATATGTCGAATAGAATAATTTATATATGAAAGTGCTCAGAAAAATATAAAGAATTCATTTACGCTATCCATACCTGCACAACCCCTCAAACATAGTGAACATCGACATTCCTCCTCTGGACCAGAATACCGAAATTCACCTGGAGCTGGGAAAACATTCCGAGATGTTTTCCCGCTTTGTCTGTATCGTGTAGCACTGCGACAGGTCACCCCTAGCACTGCATATCGCCATGTTATGCATCGTGATGCATCTGTTTGCTTTATATTTATTGTTTCTTCCCTCTCTTCTCTCTGGTAGACATCGAGACTGACGTTGCTGCCTAGTACGACTACAGTGTCGATGACCCCTCCTTCTCGACAGAGCTTCCAGGCAAGCAAAACCCCCTTGATCATTCTGATACCGCCTACTCTTTTCCTCTACTGCTTGCATTAGAGTAGTGTTACAGTTACTGCGTTATCGTTTGATCCTATACTGCTGCATAGCTTGTCCTTGCTACTGTTGTTGACACATTTACCTGTTATCCTAAATGCTTAGTATAGGTATGCTAGAATTCCATCAGCGGCCCAACATTCTTGTCCGTCTGCCATGCTATACTATCGGGCCATGACCCCTCTGGGCGGTGATCACGGGTATATATATACATACTATACATGATACATATTGTGACTAAAGTCAGGTCGACTCGTAGAGTAACCCGTGAGTGATTCAAAGATTGGGGGCTAAAAGGACATTTCTCCCGACGGACCCCTGAGTGATTATTTGTGGCGAAGCGACGGGGCAGGTTGAGACCACCTAGGGGAGAGGTGGGCCTGGTGAAAAGATCGAGAAGAGGTGTCTAGAGGGGGGGTGAATAGACTTTATGCAAGAAAAGTTGCAGTTTTTAATTTCTTCAAGTTGGAGTGGAGTTTTAGCACATGTTTAAACATTCACAATACATATTAAGCAAGCATGACAAGAGTATGTGAGCAGCGGAAAGTAAAGCATGCAAATTGCAAGAATGTAAAGGGATGGGATTGGAGTGTGCAAACGCAATGTAGACTCGGAGATTTTTTATCCGTGGTTCCGATAGGTGGTGTTATCGTACATCCATGTTGATGGAGACTTCAACCCACGAAGGGTAACGGCTGCGCGAGTCCACGGAGGGCTCCAACCATGAAGGGTCCATGAAGAAACAACCTTGTCTATGCCACCATGGCCATCACCCACGAAGGACTTGCCTCACTAGGGTAGATCTTCACGAAGTAGGCGATCTCCTTGCCCGTACAAACTCCTTGGTTCAACTCCACAATCTTGACAGAGGCTCCCAAGTGACACCTAACCAATTTAGGAGACACCACTCTCCAAGAGGTAACAAATGGTGTGTTGATGATGAACTCCTTGCTCTTGTGCTTCAAAAGATAGTCTCCCCAACACTCAACTCTCTCTCATAGGATATGATTTGGTGGAAAGATGATTTGAGTGGAAAGCAACTTGGGGAAGGCTAGAGATCAAGATTTATGTGGTTGGAATGAAGTATCTTGACCTCAACACAAGTGTAGGTGGTTCTCTATCAGAAAATATATGTTGAAACTGTAGGCATGTTCTGATGGCTCTCTTCACGAATGAAGAGTGGGTGGAGGGTATATATAGCCTCCACACAAAATCTAACCGTTACACACAATTTACCACATGATCAACTCGGTGGGACCGATGTGCTAGGGTTAGGGTAAAGCCTCAACTCAGTTTGACCGATTACACAAACTCGGTGGGACCGATTTGGGTAATAAGCGAAACAGAGAGTTGGGCAAGCAACTTGGTGGGACCGATTGCATACCTCGGTGGGACCGAAATTATTGCAATAGGCAACAGAGAGTTTGCAAGCCCATCTCGGTGAGACAGAGATCCCATCGGTGAGACTGAACTGATTAGGGTTTCTGGTAGTGGCTATGTCAAGAGAACTCGGTGGCACCGGATAGAAAGTTTCGGTGGGGCTGAGTTTGACTTTTGGTTTGGGACATATGCGGATATGAGAAAGTAGTTGAGGGCTTTGGAGCATATCACTAAGCATTTTGAGCAAGAACCTCATTAAGTAGCACCTCACCCCCTCTTGATAGTATTGGCTTTTCCTATGGACTCAATGTGATCTTGGATCACTAAAATGAAAAATGTAGAGTCTTGTGCTTTGAGCTTGAGCCAATCCTTTGTCCTCAGCATCTTGAAGGGGTTCCACATCCTCTAGTCCATGCCACTCCATTGTTGAACTTATCTGAAACATACTAGGTAGAAGCATTAGTCCAACAAGAGATATGTTAACATTGATTACCAAAATCACCCAGGGAGCACTTGTGCTTTCACCTGGTCCCTGCTCGGCGTCTGTGGTTATTTATTAATAACACGCTAAATGAGATTGGATATTTGATCTGAGCTGGCCGCTTGCCTTTTCGCACCAACCACCACGCGGGATGAGTTATGGGCACTCGACGTCGTACGATTTCTCCTGAATGCTTTCAGACGTCATAGTTGAGCGGCATGCGCCCGGGTTGTCCACGGATGCACCTACCTTGTATAAGGAGGCAGCCAGGACTCATCCCAACCGTCCTCGCAACATGCAGGAGTGCAAAGGGCGATGGGACCAAGACACCTGAGCACTTAGGATTGCTACCTTATAAGCATCGTTGGTTTTCTCTTGAAGAGGAAAGGGTGATGCAGCAAAGTAGCATAAGTATTTCCCTCAGTTTTTGAGAACCAAGGTATCAATCCAGTAGAAGATAACACGCAAGTCACCTAGTACCTGCACAAACAATCAAGAACCTCGCAACCAATGCGATAAAGGGGTTGTCAATCCCTTCACGGTCACTTGCAAAAGTGAGATCTGATAAAGATAATAAGATAAATATTTTTGGTATTTTTGTTGTATAGATTGGAAAGTAAATTGCAAAATAGTAAACGAGATGCGATAATAAAAGAGATGCAATATAATAAGAAGAGACCCGGGGGCCATAGGTTTCACTAGTGGCTTCTCTCATGATAGCATGTATTACGGTGGGTGAACAAATTACTGCCGAGCAATTGATAGAAGAGTGCATAGTTATGAGAATATCTAGGCAATGATTATGAACATAGGCATCACGTCCGTGTTAAGTAGACCGAAACGATTCTGCATCTACTACTATTACTCCACACATCGACCGCTATCCAGCATGCATCTAGAGTATTAAGTTCATAAGAACAGAGTAAGCTTTAGGCAAGATGACATGATGTAGAGGGATAAACTCAAGCAATATGATATAAACCCCATCTTTTTATCCTCGATGGCAACAATACAATACGTGCCTTGCTGCCCCTACTGTCACTGGGAAAGGACACCGCAAGATTGAACCCAAAGCTAAGCACTTCTCCCATTGCAAGAAAGATCAATCTAGTAGGCCAAACTAAACCAATTAATTCGAAGAGACTTGCAAAGATATCAAATCATGCATATAAGAATTCAGAGAAGAACCAAATATTGTTCATAGATAAACTTGATCATAAATCCACAATTCATCGGATCTCGGCAAACACACCGCAAAAGTATTACATCGAATAGATCTCAAGAACATCGAGGAGAACTTTGTATTGAGAACCAAAGAGAGAGAAGAAGCCATCTAGCTAATAACTATGGACCCGAAGGTCTGTGGTAAACTACTCACACATCATCGGAGAGGCTATGGTGTTGATGTAGAAGCCCTCCGTGATCGAATCCCCCTCCGGCAGATCGCCGAAAAAGGCTCCAGATGGGATCTCACAGGTACAGAAGGTTGCGGCAGTGGAAAAGTGGTTTCGTGGCTCTCCCCGATGTTTTTAGGGTATAAGAGTATATATAGGCGAAAGAAGTACGTCGGTGGAGCTCCGTGGGGCCCACAAGGGTGGGGGCACGCCTACCCCCCTGGGCGCGCCCTCCTGCCTCGTGGAAGCTTCGCGGAGTTCCAGACTTCCACTCCAAGTCTCCGTTTGCATTTGTTCCAAGAAAGATCCTCGCGAAGGTTTCGTCCGTTTGATATTCCTTTTCTGCGAAACACTAAAATAGGCAAAAAAAAATAGAAACTGGCACTGGGCCTCCGTTAATAGGTTAGTCCCAAAAATAATATAAAAGAGCATATTAAAGCCCATTAAACATCCAAAACAGATAATATAATAGCATGGAACAATCAAAAATTATAGATACATTGGAGACGTATCAAGCATCCCCAAGCTTAATTCCTGCTCGTCCTCGAGTAGGTAAATGATAAAAACAGAATTTTTGATGTGGAATGCTACCTAACATAATTTCAATGTAATTTTCTTTATTGTGGCATGAATGTTCAGATCCGAAAGATTCAAGACAAAAGTTTAATATTGACATAAAAATAATAATACTTCAAGCATACTAACCAAGCAATTATGTCTTCTCAAAATAACATAGCCAAAGAAAGCTCATCCCTACAAAATCATATAGTTTGGCTATGCTTCATCTCTCGTCACACAAAATGCTCCCATCATGCACAACCCCGATGACAAGCCAAGCAATTGTTTCATACTTAGCCTTTTCAAACTTTTTCAACTTTTACGCAATATATGGACGAGCCATGGACATAGCACTATGGGTGGAATAGAATGGTGGTTGTGGAGAAGACAAAAGAGGAAGATAGTCTCACATCAACTAGGCGTATCAATGGCTATGGAGATGCCCATCGATAGATATCAATGTGAGTGAGTAGGGATTGCCATGCAATGGATGCACTAGAGCTATAAGTGTATGAAAGCTCAACAAAAGAACTAAGTGGGTGTGCATCCAACTTGCTTGCTCATGAAGACCTAGGGCAATTTGAGGAAGCCCATCATTGGAATATACAAGCAGTTCTATAATGAAAAATTCCCACTAGTATATGAAAGTGACAACATAAGAGACTCTCTATCATGAAGATCATGGTGCTACTTTGAAGCACAAGTGTGGAAAAAGGGTAGTAACTGTGACGCCCCAAGACCGGTGCTTCAGATGTCTTCCATGTATTCCGAGTTCCATCGGGTGTTTTGTTTTTGTCGGTTGCCTGCATCTTTGCTTATTTTGCATTGCATCATGTCATCATGCCTTTATTATTGCAACCGTTCCAAAACTCTTCTAAATAAACCGTATGGATCTTCGATCCGTTTAAATTGAGGGAGATGCACATGGTGACTTCTCTTTAAAAAAAATTCTAAGTCTCCTACTATTATTAGGGAGCTATATGAAAATATTCCATTAACTTTGGAATCACCATAACACACTTGCAATTTTTAACTCCATGTCTCTTATGCTTCAAGTTGCACCTCCAATCTTTGCCAACAATTCTTTTCCCATTTATCGAGGCTCCTCCTAAATTCTCAATATTTTTGGACCTACTGAATACCCACTTCTTATTCAAACTCATTTGGATTTAAATTCAAACAAGTTCGAATCCAATCTTCACGCACACGCTCACTTCTATTTTCTTGGCGATCAAGCTCATTTTTGGGGGTCCGGGAAATTATCCGCGTGTCCCACTTCTTTTCCTAACCTCCTTTTTCTTTTCTTTCTTATGTTTGTTTTTGTTTTTTTCCTTTTCTTTAGAGTGAGAGGGAAAGAGAGCCAAAACCAGCCCATCTGGGGTCTTCAACCAGCAGCAGCACTGGGCCGGCCTCTAAGGCCCATCCACTTCCGAGGCCCAGGCGCCCCCGCTCTAACACTAGCACCCTGGCCGATCCCCTTTTCCCTCGATCCCTTCCCTTGCCCCCTCGCGCCGCCAGAGACAGCGAGCGCTCCTCGCTCGAAACTCCCCGATCCCCATCTCTCCCTCCTCTCGCTCTCCTCGCAACGTGCCAGGGAGAAGCCCCGCTCCCTCCTCCCGTCGCCTCTGCTCGACCCCGAGCGCCTGAGGCGTTTTCCCGCTTGCCTCCTCCCTCCTGCTGCCCGCGTCCCTGTTTCACCTCCTCTGCACCGCGCCCCAAGTGCCCCGCCTCCCACCTCCTGCAGCCGTGCCCGAACCTCCATGGCGCGCCGCCCCAAGCTCTGCCACCGGTCGCCTCAACCTCCAGGTCCGGCGACACCCCGGGGTCCGCGCAGGTGTCCAGTTTCGTCCCCGACCTGGCCTCCTCCTCGACCTCGCTTAGCTACAGCGCCACCGCTGACCTGTCGGACGGGCAGAGAGCTCCGCCACCATCTCCAGCCGCCTGCATCGTTGCCTTCCTCCGCCCCGAGTGGCTCCTTGCTGTGCCGCCCTCCTCCGTGACGTCGGCCTCCTCCTCGACCGCGTCCCTGCAGGTCTTCCTTGCTCCGCGCCAAGTCTGCCCGCCATGCCTCGTTACGCCTCGGCCTCAACTGAGGAGGATGAGCAGCGCTGCTGCCTGCTCGATCACCCCGCGCGTTGTCCGCGTCCAGCTCCATGCCCGAGCGAGCATGCTCCTCTTCCTGATGCCCAGCATCGCCCAAGTCTCTTATGTTGCTGTCGCTGGACACCGAGTACCAATCATCGCTTTTCCGTTTCGTCTATGTCAAGGCCGAGAGGGCGCCAGGATACCAAGTACCACGACATCGACGACCGTCAAGTTCAACTACATTGACTACGAACGGTGACGACCCCGAACATCTACGGACGTGTACGACTATCGTTGCCGAAGAACCGCGGGTCACAAGCGCCGTGAACAACTACCGTCGCCGAAGACCTATGAACCAAAAACTTCAAGTTCGACTACCGTCACAAGGACGAGACCGACAAGTCCGAAGACCGCCAAGTACCCCTTCGAATCCTTCAAGACCCTCAAGTGAACGACTACCATCGCTCTAAGATCCGAACAGTTACAACGAGATGAACATCTGCGGAACGTTTACGATTACACGATGAACCACCAAGGTCGGCTACAACCATTGTACCACTACTATCGCTAAGTACCACGACGACTGAAGCATAGTACCTCTATGTTTGCCATGTACATCGACCGTCACTGAAGACCTGTGTAGCACTAACGCCAAGTTCCCCTACCGTCCCCTGGAAACATCAAATGCGTCAAGTCCTTCTCCGAGACGTGTACCACTACTTCCTCTACCGTCGCGAGAACGCCTACTTCCACTACGTCCCATCGAACCCGAACCGTCTCGTTTGCACGCTTCGAAGGTATAACCCCGAGACGACGTCCTTGAACGAATGCTTGCGATGTATGAGATGCTCGTGCTTGCACCGTGCTCGATTTGTCGGTGCACGTTGCCCTCTTTTACCTTGTCACCGTCATGTGGGAACCCGGTAACCGGGAGCACCCCACCTTCTATCGCATGTCACGCTCCCGTCGCACTTTCTTTTGCACCGGGATCTCAATCGAGTTATCGGAACCGATATGTTGCCGTGGCATCATTTTCGGATTCGTTGCCGTGGCACCCCTTTTCTTTCCACCGGTGACAAGTGCTTCATAATTCTCTTGTCAACTTCTAATAAATATTGCATAAACTTGCATATGTCATTCGCATCATGATAATAACATTTAAATGTTTAAAATTGTTGTTGCATTAAATTGCTAAATGCATATGGGGATTTACCGGATTCGTTATTTGTTATATCCGGCCCCATTTAAATTGTTTAGATGGTGTAGTTTTGTTATGCCTCACCTCTTGCCATGTTTAACAACATTTAATATTGTTGGGGACCTAAAAGAGAGAGAACTAAATAATTGATGTGGTGTTCCGTCAATATGCAACTCGTTGCATATTGAGCTCCACTTAACTTGTAGTTTTGTTTGTGCCCTTTGCCATGCCATGCATATTTAAACCGGACATGCATCATACTTGGTTGTGCATCATGCTATGTTTATGTGGTGGTTGTTTACTATGTTGTTTGATTCTTTCCGGGTAGCTTCTCGCGTTAGCTTCGGTTTCGTTCCGGAGTTGTGAGGATTTGTTCGACTACGTCTGTTTGTCTTCTTCATGGACTCGTTCTTCTTCCTTGCGGGATTTCAGGCAAGATGACCATACCCTCGAAATCACTTCTATCTTTGCTTGCTAGTTGCTCGCTCTTTTGCTATGCCTATGCTGCGATACCTACCACTTGCTTATCATGCCTCCCATATTGTTAAGCCAAGCCTCTAACCCACCTTGTCCTAGCAAACCGTTGTTTGGCTATGTTACCGCTTTGCTGAGCCCCTCTTATAGCGTTGTTAGTTGTAGGTGAAGATTGAAGTTTGTTCCATGTTGGAACATAGATATTTGTTGGGATATCACAATATCTCTTATTTTAATTAATGCATCTATATACTTGGTAAAGGGTGGAAGGCTCGGCCTTATGCCTGGTGTTTTGTTCCACTCTTGCCGCCCTAGTTTCCGTCATACCGGTGTTATGTTCCTTGATTTTGCGTTCCTTACACGGTTGGGTTATAATGGGAACCCCTTGACAGTTCGCCTTGAATAAAACTTCTCCAGCAAGGCCCAACATTGGTTTTACCATTTGCCACCTAACCTTTTCTTTCCCTTGGGTCGGCCGGCTCAAGGGTCATCTTTATTTTAACCCCCTCCCCCGGGCTAGTGCTCCTCTTGAGTGTTGGTCCGAAATGGGCAGCCTGCAGGGCCACCTCGGGGCAACTCGAGGGCTGGTTTTACTCGTAGCTTGACCTATCCAGTGTGCCCTGAGAACGAGATATGTGCAGCTCCTATCGGGATTTGGCGGCACATCCGGGTGGCTTTGCTGGTCTTGTTTTACCATTGTCGAAATGTCTTGTAACCGGGATTCTGAGTCTGATCGGGTCTTCCTGGGAGAAGGAATATCCTTCGTTGACCATGAGAGCTTGTGATGGGCTAAGTTGGGACACCCCTGCAGGGATTTGAACTTTCGAAAGCCGTGCCCGTGGTTATGGGCAGATGGGAATTTGTTAATGTCCGGTTGTAGATAACCTGAAGTTTAACATAAGTAAAATGCATCAACCGCGTGTGTAGCAGTGATGGTCTCTTTCCGGCGGGGTCCGGGAAGTGAACGCGGTGTTGGAGTTTTGCTTGACGTAAGTAGTCCAGGATCACTTCTTGATCATAGATTCTCGACCGCGCTTTGCCTTCTCTTCTCGCTCTCATTTGCGTAAGTATAGCCACCATATATGCTAGTGCTTGCTGCAGCTCCACCTCATACCTTTTCCCTACCTATAAGCTTAAATAGTCTTGATCGCGAGGGTGTGAGATTGCTGAGTCCGTGACTCGCAAGATACTTCCAAAACCAGTTTGCAGGTGCCGATGAAATCGCGCAGGTGACGCAACCGAGCTCAAGGAGGAGCTCGATGGAAGACCTTGTTTGTTATGTTGTTTCCGTTTCAGTTGATCAGTAGTGGAGCCCATTGGGACGATCGGGGATCTGTGTAGCATTTTGGGGTAGTCATCTTTATTTTGGTTCCTGTAGTCGGATCTTGTGTGTATCTGGATGATGTAATGCTTTATTCATGTATTGTGTGAAGTGGCGATTTGTAAGCCAACTATGTTACTCTTATTCCCTTATTGTATTACATGGGTTGTTGTGAAGATTACCTCACTTGCGACATTTCTTTCAATGCGGTTATGCCTCTAAGTCGTGCTTTGACACGTGGGAGATATAGCCGCATCGAGGGCGTTACAGTAACATTGCCCCTTCTCTCTTTTTCTCTCATTTTTTTTGTTTGGGCCTTCTCTTTTTTTATGGCCTATTTTTTTATCCGGAGTCTCATCCCGACTTGTGGGGGAATCATAGTCTCAATCATCCTTTCCTGACATGGGACAATGCTCTAATAATGAAGATCATCACACTTTTATTTACTTACAACTCAAGAATTACAACTCGATACTTAGAACAAAATATGACTCTATGTGAATGCCTCCCGCGGTGTACCAGGATGTGCAATGAATCAAGAGTGACATGTATAAAAATTTATGAATGGTGGCCATGCCACAAATACGATGTCAACTACATGATCATGCAAAGCAATGTGACTATGATGAAGGCATGTCATAATAAACGGAACGGTGGAAAGTTGCATGGGCAATATATGCTCGGAATGGCTATGAAATGCCATAATAGGTAGGTTATGGGGTTGTTTTGAGTAAGGTAAAATGGTGGGTTTTATGGTACGGGCGAAAGTGCGCGGCACAAGAGAGGGCTAGCCAATGGTGGAAGGTGTGAGATGTGCGTATATCCCATGAACTCAACATTAGTCATAAAGAACTTCACATACTTATTTGCAAAAATCTACAAGTCATCAAACCAAGAACTACGCGCATGCTCTAGGGGATAGATTGGTAGGAAAAGACCATCGCTCGTCCCCGAGCGCCACTCATAAGGAAGGCAATCAAAGAACACCTCATGCTTCAAATTTGTCACACAACGGTCACCATACGTGCATGCTACGGGACTTGCAAACCTCAACACAAGTATTTCTCAATTTCATAATTACTCAACTAGCACGACTCTAATATACCATCTTTATATCTCAAAAGCAATTATCAATTAAGATCAAACTTCTCATAGTTTTTACATGCATATATATGAAAGTTTTTATTATACCCATCTTGGATGCCCATCATATTAGGACTAATTTATAACCAAGCAATTACCATGTTGGTTCTAAAAGACTCTCAAAAATAATATAAGTGAAGCATGAGAATCAATAATTTCTATAAAATAAAACCACCCACCCTGCTCTAAAAAGAATATAAGTGAAGCACTAGAGCAAAAATTATCTAGCTCAAAAGATATAAGTGAAGCACATAGAGTATTCTAATAAATTCTGATTCATGTGTGCTCTCCCAAAAGGTGTTGTACAGCAAGGATGATTGTGGTAAACTAAAAATCAAAGACTCAAATCATACAAGACGCTCCAAGAAAAACACATATCATGTGGTTAATAAATATATAGCCTCAAGTAAAGTTACCGATAGACGAAGACGAAAGAGGGGATGCCTTTCGGATCCCCAAGCTTAGGCTTTTGGTTGTCCTTGAATTTTACCTTGGGGTGCCTTGGGCATCCCCAAGCTTAGGATCTTGCCACTCCTTGTTCCAAAATCCATCAAATCTTTACCCAAAAACTTGAAAACTTCACAACACAAAACTCAACAGAAAATCTCATGAGCTCCGTTAGTATAAGAAACAAACCACCACTTTAATGTACTGTAATTAACTCATTATTTATTTATATTGGTGTTAAACCTACTTTATTCAACTTCTATATGGTTCATACCCCCGATACTAGCCATAGATTCATCAAAATAAGCAAACAACACACGGAAAACAGAATGTGTCAAAACAGAACAGTCTGTAGAAATCTGGAGGTTTCGAATACTTCTGTAACCCCAAAAATTCTGAAAATTAGGAGACCTAATAATTTGTATATTGCAACTGCAGTTGGAATTTGTATTTTATCGCTCTCTGGTAAAAAAATGAAAATTTTTTCGTGAGCGCATACTTCCTATTTTTTCAGCAAGATCAAACAACAATCACCCAAGAAGATCCTAAAGGCTTTACTTGGCACAAACACTAATTAAAACACAAAAAACACAATCATAACAGAGGCTAGATAAATTATTTATTACTAAATAGGAACAAAAATAAAATTGGGTTGCCTCCCAACAAGCGCTATCGTTTAACGTCCCTAGCTAGGCTTTGATAATTTTAATGATGCTCACAAGAAAGATAGCAATTGAAACACGAAGGGAGCATCATGAAGCATATGAAAATCACATCTAAGTCTAACATACTTCCTATGCATAGGCATTATATAAGCAAACAAATTATCAAGACAAGCAAAAACTAGCATATGCAAGGAAGGAGAAAGAAACAATAACAATCTCAATATAACAAGAGGTAATTTAGTGACACAAAGATTTCTACAACCATATTTTCCTCTCTCATAATAATTACATGTAGGATCATTAGCAAATTCAACAATATAGCTATCACAAAACATATTATTAACAAGATCCACATGTATGCAAAGTTGACACTCTTCCAAAATAGTGGGATTAACATTAACTAAAGTCATGACCTCTCCAAACCCACTTTTATCAAAAACTTCATAAGACTGAACATTCTCCAAATATGTGGGATCTAAAGTTGACACTCTTCCAGACCCACTTTCAATATTATTGCAAACATTATTATCAATCTCATATTCATCATGGGGCTTAAATACATTTTCAAGATCATAAGAAGAATCACCCCAATCATGATCATTGCAACAAGTAGATGACATAGCAAAACTATCATCCCCAAGCTTAGGGTTTTGCATATTAAAGCACAATTGACATTCATAGATTGTCACAGGGGTCTGGGGTGCTACCACCCTTAGAAGCATTGTTACGGTTCCATCAAAACTCATATACTCAATCCTTATTGTTGACAGTGTCGGTCTTCTCAGATTCTCAGGAAAATTCCTACTCTGGGCTCTTCTGGTAGTGGCATAACCATTTTTACTCAATCCTTTTGTCCTTTCATCTTGGTAAGGTTATTTCGAGACTGGGTCTTCTTAGCTGACGTGTCTGGCACCAATACTAAACAACTTTCAATATCTCATGGTGGTCAACAATTTATAGTTTCTCCTGCGGGAAATGGGGCTGGGTGATCCTCACCGTATAACCTACGGTTGGCAAAGTTGCCTTGTACAAGGGAAAATAATTATATCATTCTAAGGTTTAAACAATGTTTAATATCGCCGTCTCTCTACTATGGGTAAGTCACTCAGATTTACCATCTCACATAGCAAGGGGAATAATAAGAGTAAGTCAGTATGGTGATCAATCCATCCCGCACCCAAATCATTACCTTGTATACGGTTTAGCGAATCTCATAGTCTAACACTCGGTCATCCTCACAAGCATTGCAGAATTTCTCTTGTCGACGAACTAAGGTTCGGATAAATCCATTTATTCTGCAAGCCAAACAAACATCTATCAGTCCTTCACAACTCTCAGGTTTTGTGTTACTCCTATAAGATCGTTTGTCGATAAAAATCGTATCTTCTTCCAGTTTTTTTTCCTTCAGCAAGAATGTGCTTGCTTCTTGGAAGGTCCTGGGGCCTGTGGGTTATGGCCCATCTCATCACTTGTAAACCTTGAACTCATCATCGGGGCAACTGATCATTATTCCAACATCCAGCTTCCTAGCATTCTTAAATCCATACAATTGTATTGTCTCCCTTTCTTCTATTGGTACCAAACTAAGACGTGATTACTCAGACTCATCATGGAGTTACAATTGCTCCTTATTACCAACATTATACCTCCTTTATATCCAATAATACTTCATCCCTTCATATTCTTGGGATACCCCACATATCGAGACAAAAATCATACTTATTTTGTCCGAAATCCACTTCATGGAATATCATTATCCTTTCCAGGGGTCAAGGGTTCTCACAGGGTACTACCACCCTTAAAATGCTCCAATCTTCCATAGACCATATTTCTCATATCCTCGAAAATGGTCAAAAATCTTTCTTCAAAGAGTAACAACTCATAAAATCCAATCAGTACCCACGATACTAACTTTATTGATTCTCCAATAATTACGATCTCCTGCATTTCCATCACATGCCTCAACTCCACACCTCAGTATAAAGAATTGTTCCCACTACTACTACTATACTTCTCACAAACTCAGCTATTTAGCACAAGCCTCCTTCTCTTTGGGACAATCCTTGGCAAAGTGCCCTGCTTCATTACAACAGAAACATGCTACTTCTGACAAGTCTCGTGGTTTCCTTATGACTACATAGCCTCCTTGGGTCTTCGGCTTCCTTTTTGGGCAACTGTTGAAGTAGTGCCCTGACTCCTTGCACCTGAAACAGGTGATATGACTCAGGTCCTTCCTGCTATCCAGTCTACTTCTCTTCCTGGACTTTTCCGTTCCAATCAGGGCTTCTATTTCATGTGGGTCATACTCTACTTCCTTTGTCGGGAATTCTACTAGATCCCCATTCAGACAATTTTGGGAGATGTGTCCTTCTTCTCCACATGAATAGCATGACTTGGTGCAGGGTTTAATTGGGTCTTCTTTGGGTGTGTCCTCCACCTCTTCCTTCATCACAGGTTCTTCTAAAATTTCCATGAGGGTTCCTTTCATTACTTCTTTCTTCTGTTGTACGGTTCTTTGTACCATGGGGTAAATGTGACACTGAGTAGGGTAGTGGGTAGTCCCTTCACACAAGAAATGAGTAATCTGTCTAGTTGGGCATTGTTCAGCTGGGTGACCTTCTTCAGAATGAGGGCATTCACCCTTGTGTTCTTCTATGGGTGTGTCCTATTTCTCCACAAAGCTTGCATGCACAAGGTTTCTTCATATCACTTCCATAAGGCTTCAATTTCTGGGACACAAACTGAGACTTTGGCAAAGTCAACTTAAATTCTTCCCAAGTGGTTACTTCTTGTCATCCATTGATGCTTTGGTACATCCTCCACCAAGTAGCAGCACCTCTTTCTAAGCACTAAATAGCATGTTGGGCCATATCCTTTCCAACTATGGTGTTATTCTCCATATGATCTTCCATGTTTATGAATCCATCGGTCCATCTCCAATTGATTCATCGGTCCAAAAAATATGGGTTCATCTCCATTCATCCTCTATTGGTTCTAAGGGTTTTGGGGTGGGATAAGAGGGATAGAGAGGGGTACACACAATGCAAACAATAGTTTTGAAAAGACAGATTTTATTGTGTCTGTCGGAAAAACATCAAATAATTAACAGCTCACGATCGCCGCATTCTAACGTAGGTATATAACAGGGGTTTGGTCTTCTAATGGTCAATAATTCTTCAAAGTCGCCAAACTCTTCAAGTCTTGTTCATGTCTCCGATGGCTTCTTCCGATTGATGTCTCCGATGGCTTCTTCCGCTCGTGCCTGTCCTTCTAAAAGTTTTTTTCGATCGTGCTTGTCCTTCTAAAGTTCTTTTGCCAGATCAACTCTGTTGACGCGAAGTCTCTTGTGACGTCCTTTAATATTCTGCAGCTGCGTTCCAAACTTCTGGTTTTCAACATCCTTGCATGAACCATGGTCCTACTGTCCTTCAGTTCCTGATGAATCTCCGGTATCCCGAGGTTTTGTTCCTCCAGGTTGGCTACTTCCAGCTTCTGGGTCCTGAGTTCTTCACGAAATGCTTCCTTGTCAAAAAACGGCTTCCTGAAGGTCCATCTTAAAACTCCTGATGTAATTCTCCAGATCCCGCTGATACACCAGCTACGTTTAAACTGCATCCTTTGTTGACAGATGGCCCATCAGCCTTCCCGTCATCCAATCCTTCCAAAGAAATGCATGCTTAACTCAGCACGGTGGCAATAGCATAAGCGGCCGATAACACCATGGTTAATATCTCCTCCCTTAGGGTTTTCCTGACAAAAACTTTGAGATTTAACACTCCATGTTCCTATCTTTCTCGGACACACCTTGATCTCCGTTATCAGCAACTTCAATAGTCAGACAAATTCCATACGGGTAACTTTCCTAGGTCGTACCACTCTGGAAATTCTCCAGAGCCTTCAAATTCTCCTAGTCTTCGGAGTCTTCAACGGTTGTAGTTTCCATTGTTATAACGCACGGTAAAATCCTCTTCATTCCGAAGTGGTCTTTGTTGTTCGATATCTTGTACTTCTTGGAGTGGTCTCATTAGTCGAATCTTCGTGTGGTCAAAGGGGAAAGGGAGGTATAGTCTAACTAAAAGGGAATATTTGAATAATCTCAAAAGAGAAGAGAGGTAACAGATCTTTTGAAAAATAAGTTGTAGAGAAAGCTTTCCTATGGGCTTGCTAGTTTCTAGGGGTCACGTCCTACAGTCAACATGTGCTCTGATACCATCTTATAGCGACCCGACCCAAATGGATCAAGTCTCTGTGCTTAAGTGTCATCCCTGGATCAGTATGCTGACACACACAGTACTCGAGGATTTATAACAAAGGTAAATCACATGTATAAAGTAACATAAATAATATTACCTCAATCCAAATAGCGGAAGTAACAAAGGTTGTGGATTTCCATCAATACCAATGGCAAAGTTGAGTGTATAAATCATAACCCTAACGTATCACTTACTCGCCGTAAGATAATCATGCAACATGAGACGTTGCAGCCACAAAGGGTCAGTACATTGAATGTACTAGCAAATTCGCACCATAGGATAATGATGAATAATAACTATCACTACATGCATATATGGCTGGTGGAAAGCTCTAAGTTTATTTTTGCATAAAGCCAATTTTTCCCTACTTCAAAGGAATATATTTTATTTAACTACAAAGTTGGTTGAAAACATTGAGAAGGTTCCTCCAACTCAATCCCAAAGTAATAATTATAACCCAACAATTTAATTAAGTAAAGTGATGAGATCAACATGATAATCCAAGAACCAGATACTCAAGATGTCCATAACCGGGGACACGGCTAACCATGATTATTTTATACACTATGCAGAGGTTTGCGCACTTTCCCCCACAAGACTCGAATACATCCATGGTCGGAGATTCGAGACACAGTCTTTATGAAGCATTAACTCTCTACTCTGGATAGATAGTACCACCTACAACCCACTACATCTGCTAGTCTACCTCTTCGAGAGCTTCACGCAACTTACTCAACTATGCCAGAGCCCATAATGGCTTGTGGCTGCACACATAAGTTTCTAGCATGAATAATCTTATGATCCCTTTGAGCCTGGGTGTCAATCCATAGGGTGATCACACGGGTCCTCCTGGATCCCCTTGGGCAAGCACTAGGTTCTCCAGGTGCCCGGGCAAACCACTGGGTGCTCCAGGGTGCCCCATCCAATCCACCCAGATGTGTATTAAAGTAGCCACCTTAAGTTAAACCTTAATTAACAATCTCACATCTGTCATGGATACTCTCAAACCCAATCCACGTCTACGAGCATAGCATGGCGATATAAGCATAACATAGAAGTAACTCCTAGGGGTTTGATAATAAAATGGCAATAGGTTCTACCTCATCAACTACTTCCCAATACCCACATGTTATCAATCCTACTCATGCAATGTTTGAGGGTGAAACTAATGCATAAAAACTGGGTATGAAAGGGGATATGATCAAAGTGTGAACTTGCCTGTACTGTTGATGAAGATGATTCGCACTCATAACTCTTGATAGTTCTACTCGTCACACTCCGGTCAATCTATCGTAAGCAAGCAATAGTAACCACACATAAGCAATCACTCAAAGATCGGAAAGAACGAAGAAGACAGTTTGGAAAACATAAAAACCAAGTAAATAACTCTTGCAAAATAAAACAATTTCTAATAGTACCAAAATTATGTGAATTTGGCCTTATCTGAAAGTTTAGGTCAAGAGCTTCGATTTGCAAAAAGAATCAACTCAAACGGAGTTACAAAACTCAAGTTACAATCAAAAAAAGTTTGAATACAAATCTGTTTGTAAAACAAATTTTAAATTTTCAAAAACACATTTAAGTTGATTATCTGGATAGAGGGGATCATAACGAAGAAATTGGCGTTGGTTTTGTTGGATTTGGACAAACGAGCAAAAGGTTGTGATAGATTGAAGATCAGGGGCTAATCTGTGAAGAAACTAATTACATATGGGTCCCTGGCCGAAATTAAACAGAAAAAGAAAAAAACTATCTAACGAACGTTCGCTCCAAAACCTAAACCAACGAACTTGTTCGCTCCAGATGCTAAACCAATGAGCGTTCTCTAAATAACTGGACAAAATAAAAAAGGGGTTTTTAAGGAAAACCAAGAAAAACCAAATCGGACCGGGGCAACGGTTTATACCGGTTCGGGCGGTCCTTCATCGAAAATCGGCGAAGAAAACCGACGACGGCGGCGAGGTCAACAATGAGGCGAACGTTGGCGTCTCCGGGCGCGGCGGAGACGGCGAAGGTGGCGGCGGACTGCGGCGGGAAGAGGCGGTGGTGCGGCGCGGGCAGCGCAGGGCAGCGACGGCGACAGCGTTCGGCGGGAGCAGCGGCGAAGTCAGCAGCGCGGCGGTGGCTGCGAGGAGAGGCGAGGCGAGGAGAGCGAGGGTCGGGGCGCTATTTATGGAGGCGGCCTCGGGAGGCGTGCGGCAGGGGCAAACGCGGCGCGAGGAGGCCGACTCGGCCACGGCGGTGGCCGGCGAGTCGTGCGGCGGCGGGATTCCCGTCGGGAGCTCGGGGACAGCGAGGAGGTGGGCTGGGCCGCGGCCTGGCTGGAGCTGGGCTGGCCCAGTCGGCGACGATGGAAGCTTTTTTTTAAACAGAGACAGAGAAAGAAATAATAAAAACAAACGAAATAAAAATAGTATATAGGCATATAATATATCAAAAATTTCAGAAAAAGATTTCCTACATGCTGAACATTTTTCTAGAGTCAAATAAAATCCACACAAATTCACATAATTCAAATAGTGCTACTACTCTAATAAAATCCAATAAAAATCATTTTAAAAAATACCAAAATTAATTCAAATTTATTTCTCTCCAATTTTCTGATGTAGGGAATCATGTTACCCTATTTTCCATATATTTTATTTTTGGAGAAAAATAATTTGATTAAAACCAATTAACTCCAAATTGAAAATAATTTCAATGGGACTTTGAATTTAATTCTTTTAAAACTTCCAAATCATATTTCATATGTTTTTGAAGAAGTCATGTTATCTTCTCTCATGAAAATCATTGAGTTGCTTAAAGTTTCTGGATTTGAAATAGTTCCAAATGGAATTCAAATATTTTCAAAAACCCTTTTTATTTAATTAAATGGGAGAAGTCATATCATCCTCTCTCTAGGGCTTTGTATTTGAAAAGAATTTGAATTCACGGAGATCATAAATGCAAAATGAAAGTTTTGGGAAAGTCCTTTTATTCCCTCTCATTTAACTTTCAAAAGTTTCGAATTCACTCACTTTCAGTCAATAAATAACACAACAATAAAACAAGACTATCTATTTAATATAACATTCCAAAATTTAGAATTTTAGGATGTTACAGATGGGTACTTGGTATGTCTTGACTTGAGCGTAGATCTCCCCGGAAACGGCGCCAGAAATCCTTCTTGCTACCTCTTGAGCATGCGTTGGTTTTCCCTTAAAGAGGAAAGGGTGATGCAGCAAAGTAGTGTATGTGTTTCCCTCAGTTTTTTAGAACCAAGCTATCAATCCAATAGGAGATAACATGCAAGTCACCTAGTACCCGCACAAACAATCAAGAACCTCGCAACCAACGCGATAAAGGGGTTGTCAATCCCTTCACGGTCACTTGCGAAAGTGAGATCTGATAAAGATAATAAGATAAATATTTTTGGTATTTTTGTTGTATAGATTGGAAAGTAAAGATTGCAAAATAGTAAACGAGATGCGATAATAAAAAGAGATGCAATATAATAAGGAAGAGACCCGGGGCCATAGGTTTCACTAGTGGCTTCTCTCATGATAGCATGTATTACGGTGGGTGAACAAATTACTGCCGAGCAATTGATAGAAGAGCGCATAATTATGAGAATATCTAGGCAATGATTATGACATAGGCATCACGTCCGTGTTAAGTAGACCGAAACGATTCTGCATCTACTACTATTACTCCACACATCGACCGCTATCCAGCATGCATCTAGAGTATTAAGTTCATAAGAACAGAGTAACGCTTTAGCAAGATGACATGATGTAGAGGGATAAACTCAAGCAATATGATATAAACCCCATCTTTTTATCCTCGATGGCAACAATACAATACGTGCCTTGCTGCCCCTACTGTCACTGGGAAAGGACACCGCAAGATTGAACCCAAAGCTAAGCACTTCTCCCATTGCAAGAAAGATCAATCTAGTAGGCCAAACTAAACCGATAATTCGAAGAGACTTGCAAAGATATCAAATCATGCATATAAGAATTCAGAGAAGAACCAAATATTTCATAGATAAACTTGATCATAAATCCACAATTCATCGGATCTCGCAAACACACCGCAAAAAAGTATTACATCGAATAGATCTCCAAGAACATCGAGGAGAACTTTGTATTGAGAACCAAAGAGAGAGAGAGAAGAAGCCATCTAGCTAATAACTATGGACCTGAAGGTCTGTGGTAAACTACTCACACATCATCGGAGAGGCTATGGTGTTGATGTAGAAGCCCTCCGTGGCCGAATCCCCCTCTGGCAGATCGCCGGAAAAGGCCCCATATGGGATCTCATGGATACAGAAGGTTGTCGCGGTGGCAAAGTGGTGTCGTGGCTCTCCATGATGTTTTTAGGGTATAAGAGTATATATAGGTGAAAGATGTACGTCGGTGGAACTTCGTGGGGCCCACGAGGGTGGGGGCGTGCCTACCCCCCTGGGCGCGCCCTCCTGCCTTGTGGAAGCCTCGCGGAGTTCCAGACTTCCAATCCAAGTCTCCTGGTTTGCATTTGTTCCAAGAAAGATCCTCGTGATGGTTTCGTTCCGTTTGGATTCCGTTTGATATTCCTTTTCTGCGAAACACTAGAATAGGAAAAAAACAGAAACTGGCACTGGGCCTCCGGTTAATAGGTTAGTCCCAAAAATAATCTAAAAGAGCATATTAAAGCCCATTAAACATCCAAAACATATAATATAATAGCATGGAACAATCAAAAATTATAGATACGTTGGAGACGTATCAAGGATGTAGACCGGCGTGCTGACATGTTTGGAGAGCCTAGGTAGGACTACGACGTGTTGATCGTTTGAGACCAGGCATTACAAAGGAAAGTGTGTCCGGCCAGAGTAATCAATCATCTTGGGTAATGTGATGCACCCCTGCAGTGAAGTAATCTATTCGAATAGCCGTGTCCACAGTAACTGGACGGCCTGAACTACGTTGTATTTCCCCAAAGAGGAAGGGATGATGCAGCACAACTACGGTAGGTATTTCCCTCAGTGATGGGACCAAGGTTATCGAACCAGTAGGAGAATGATGTCTACTACGCAACCTTCTTCTTGAAGACTCGTCTTGGGCCTCCAAGCATAGAGTTTTGTAAGACAATAGCAAATTTCTCGCATGTGGATGACCTGAGGTCTCTCTCAAACAACCCTGCAACCAAATAACAAAGAGTCTCTGGTGTCCCCAACACACCCAATACAATGGTAAATTATATAGGTGCACTAGTTCGGCGAAGAGATGGTCATACAAGTGCAATATGGATGGTAGATATAGGTTTTTGTAATCTGAAAATATAAAAATAGCAAAGTAGAAACTAACAAAAGTGAGTGCAAACGGTTATTCTATTGAGCTATTCCTATAAGTGTCACAAACAGCCCTAGAGTTCGTAGTAAAATAACACCACATGATACACATCGATCAACCCTAATGTCACCTAGATACTCCAATGTCACCAAAAGTATCCATGGGTCAATTATACAATATGCATCAAACAATTTCAGATTCATAATATTCAATCCAACATAAATAACCTCAAAGAGTGCCCCAAGATTTCTACCGGAGAAACAAGGACGAAAACGTGCATAAACCCCTATGCATAGATTACCCCAATGTCACCTCGGGAATCCGCTAGTTGAGTGCCAAAACATACATCAAGTGAATCAATAGAATAACCCATTGTCACCACGGGTATCCCAAGCAAGACATACACCAAGTGTTCTCAAATCCATAATAGTATTCAATCTGATAGTGAAACCTCAAAGGTAAAACTCAATTCATCACAAGAAGATAGAGGTGGATAAACACCATATGATCCAACTATAATAACAAAGCTCGCGGTACAACAAGATCGTGCCAAATCAAGAACACAAGAGAGAGAGAGAGATCAAACACATAGCTACTGGTACATACCCTCAGCCCCGAGGATGAACTACTCCCTCCTCATCATGGAGAGCGCCGGGATGATGAAGATGGCCTTCGATGATGGTTTCCCCCTCCGGCAGGGCGCGGAAACGGGGGCCCGATTGGTTTTTCGTGGCTACAGAGGCCTTCGGCGGCGGAACTCCCGATCTAGGTTTATTTCTGGGGGTTTCTATATTTATAGGAATTTTTGGCGCCGGGAACAAGTCAGGGGGTCCACGAGGCGACGACAAGGCAGGGGCGTGCCCTCCACCCTGTGGATGCCTCATGGCTCCTCTGGTCCATCTCTGATACTTCGTGGACTTCTTTTGGTCCATAAAAAATCATCGTAAAGTTTCAGCTCGTTTGAAGTCTGTTTGGTATTCCTTTTCTGTAAAACATAAACATGGAAAAACAGAAACTGGCACTGGGCTCTAGGTTAATAGGTTAGTCCCAAAAATAATATAAAATAGCATATAAAACATCCAAGATGGATAATATAATGGCATGTAACAATCAAAAATTATAGATACGTTGGAGACGTATCAAGCATCCCCAAGCTTAATTCCTGCTCGTCTTCGAGTAGGTAAATGATAAAAACAGAATTTTTGATGTGGAATGCTACCTAACATATTTATCAATGTAATATACTCTACTGTGGTAAGAATATTCATATCCATAAGATTCAAAACAAAAGTTTAATATTGACATTAAAACAATAATACTTCAAGCATACTAATAAAGCAATCATGTCTTCTCAAAATAACATGGCCAAAGAAAGTTATCCCTACAAAATCATATAGTCTGGCTATGCTCCATCTTCATCACACAGAGTATTCAAATCATGCACAACCCCGATGACAAGCCAAGCAATTGTTTCATACTTTTGATGTTCTCAAACCTTTTCAACTTTCACGCAATAAATGAGCGTGAGCCATGGACATAACACTATAGGTGGAATAGAATATGGTGGTTCTGGAGAAGACAAAAGAACAAGATAGTCTCACATCAATTAGGCGTATCAATGGGCTATGGAGATGCCCATCAATAGATATCAATGTGAGTGAGTAGGTATTGCCATGCAACGGAAGCACTAGAGCTACAAGTGTATGAAAGCTCAAAATGAAAACTAAGTGGGTGTGTGTAAGGGCATATTTATCCCTAAGGTGTTTTGGTGATTGATGACAATGCTTTTGCGGACTAATCGTGTGCCTTGACTTTCCCAGACGTTTCATCGCTAGGCACAAGACGGTTTGGTGCCCCTCGAAGACTATTGAAGATGGTGTTTTTCTACGTTTCCTTTTGGTGGATTTGAGTCATAGGAAAGCCGTACTATTAAGAGGGGGTCCGCGTCGGAAAGGTTCAGGTGGAATCATCACGTACACGTTTTCTTCCTTGTCTCCTCCTTTCCCATACGCATTGGAGCATCCTCTGTTTATCCTCTTTGCTTTGTCCTGGTTGCTGATGTTGGGCTTGTGGTAGTACTGCTCCTTGGAGCGGTAGTACCACAGGCACCAGCGGTAGTACCGTACTTCGGCGCAGTAGTACCGCAGGAGCCCACGGTAGTACCGCTCCTCCGGGGCCGTAGTACCATGGCCCCTAGGCCAAGTGTCGCTTCTTCGCAGTAGTAGGGACGGATGTAATTTTTTACATCCGTGCCTCCGCGGTAGTACCGCACCCCGTGCGCGGTAGTACCGCGCGTGGCCTGGCTCAGTTGCCAGGCGGTAGTACCGCTCCTCAGCGGTAGTACTATGTCGGATTTTTGCATCGTCTGTTTTCCAGCGGAAGTAGGCACGGATGTATTTTTATTCATCCACGCTCTTCCCAGGCTAGGAGTTTCCTGCCTTGCGGTAGTACCGCAAGGGGGAGCGGTAGTACCGCGCCTGCGGCAGTACCGCCCTCAGCCCTTGTGCTACAGGTCTACCCTAGCTCCTGCTGCTGTTGCGGTAGTACCACGGTCCCTCATGGTAGTGCCGCATGGCCTTGCGGTAGTACCACTGGTCAGGGGCGGAAGTACCGCATGGCCTTACGGTAGTACCGCTGGTCAGGGGTGGTAGTACCTCATGTCACAGGCTGGTTAGGTGGATAGGATTTTGTCCACAGCTATATAAGGGGTGTCTTCTTCCTCTAGTTGACTACCTCTTCCAACCCTAAGCTCCATTGTTGCTCCAAGCTCCATTTTCGCCCGATCTCACTCCCTAGCCAATCAAACTTGTTGATTTGCTCGGGAGGGGTTGAGAAGGCCCCGATCTACACTTCCACCAAGAGAAATTTGATTCCCCCCACTAATCCCTAGCGAATCTTGTTACTCTTGGGTGTTTGAGCACCCTAGACGGTTGAGGTCACTGCGGAGCCATAGTCCATTGTGGTGAAGCTTCATGGTGTCGTTGGGAGCCTCCAATTAAGTTGTGGAGATTGCCCCAACCTTGTTTGTAAA